>NW_020175057.1:617402-627414 GCF_003031525.2 Neophocaena asiaeorientalis asiaeorientalis
ACCGCAAAAAAAAAAAAAAAAAAAAAGTAAGTGTAAAGCACATTTTTTTTTAATTTTAAAGAACATTTGGAGAAAATCTTTTTTAATCATGGGATAAGAAAATATGACACAAAAATCACAATTCATGAAGGGAAAGATTGATAAATTTATAATGAAAATCTAAAACTTCTTTATTGTAAAGGCCCCCATAAACAAAATAGAAAGCCAAGGTGACATACTAGAGGCAGATATATGCAACATATATAACTGACAAATAGTATTCAGAATATATAAGAATTCTTACAAATCAGTTAGTAGAAAGTGACCAAACAGAAAAATAAGCAAATGTGGGTGGCTCTGCATGTTATATTTTGGAAGGATGTAGAATGAAATGAAGCTGGGCCTAGACTCAAAGGGAAGATAAAGTTTATCTATAATGTTTTATTTATTTCATTATTTCATTAAGACATATCTGAAGCAGAAATGACAAAATGCTGACACTTGTTCATTCTGAGCAGTGTATATGTGGTTATTTGCTCATTGTTTTAGATACTTCTCTGAGTTTCCTTGTAAATATTTTAAATTCTTCAAAATTAAAAAATAAAAGAAAATAAACGTAAATAAAATTTATAATAATAAATTTGAGTAAAGTGAAGAAATAAGTTAAAATTATAAAGAGCATCTTCCCTGTATACCAGCCATAACCAATTAGCAGAAATAAAGATAGAGAGATCCCCTTCACAAAATTAAAAGCATAAAATAAATGTTACTGCTATTATACACTCTATACAGTTAGACAATTGAGGCTTAGAGACCACACAGTAAGTAGGACTGAGGTAATAAAAATTGCAACTGCAATAAGGTTTAAACTTTGCAACTAGGACAAGAAGAGACAAACTAGAAGAAAAAAACAGGTAAAACCCAAAGAGAACCTACTATATATAACAATTTATATATATTAAATGTGGCATCACACAACAGTGGGAAAAATGATTTATTAAATATTTGGTATTGTGAAACAGTTGAAGAGGAAAACAATTTAGAAAATTACCTCACACCACAATAAATTCCAGGGGGATTAAACAATTAAATGTAAGCAGTAAAAATGAAAACACAATCCATTTAAGCACTTATTCCCTTTTGGATGAGGAAAAACTTCTTAAACATTAACTTATCAGAAACAATTACAAATGAGAGAGAGAGAGAGAGAAATAATTACATAAAAGTTAATTTGTGCATAAAAGTTAATTTAAAACACAAACTTGGAAAATATATTCCACATATATCACAGAAGAAAGGTCTAATGTCTACTAAATGTATACATCTGTCCACACAAATGAATAAGAAACACTTAAGTTCTCAAAAGAAAAATGTACACAGCTCATGAATATATGTTCGTAGGAAGGAAACAAAGTGACCAAGAAACACAAGAAAGTATCCATGCTCACTATAATAAAAGAAATATATTAAAATTTTAAGATACCATTTTGATTCTGTCCGATTGGCAAAGATTTTTAAAGAATAACAATACCCTGTACTGGCATAGGGTTACTAGCAGAAATTGGCCATTTTATACAGTGAAACAACTTCACACATGTATCAAGAACCTTTAAAAATTTAATGTCCTTAAGCACAGTAATGCTCCTTATAAAAACCCGTCTTAAGAAAATTATCCATTCAACAAGTATTTAGTAAGAATCTACAATGTGTCAGACATTGTTCTAGGTACTGGGAGATACAACAATACACAAAATAGAAAAAAAGAATCCCTGTACTTGAAGGGCTTACATTTTAAAACAAGGATTAAGATAGTAAATAAATAAAATATGTAGTTTGTTAGGTGATGATACAGACCAGAGAGAAAAAGTAAGGCAAGAAAGGAAAATAGTAAGTTTTAAGGGAGAAGGGTTTGCATTTTTATGTACAGTTGTTATAGAAGACCACGCAGAGGTGACATTGAATAAAGACATGAATGAGGTGAGGTTCAAAGAATCAAAGATTTATGTAGAAAAGGATACATTGCAGGGCTATTCACAATAACTTACAATTGAAAATAATTTAAATGACCAATATGGGATCTGTTAAATAATTTTGGTATAAATTATACAACTGAAAATTATGTACAGTAGCTGTTAAAAATTGTTTGAAGGTTGTTGAATCACATGCGGAAATGTTCACAATATTATACCAATGGAGAAGCCACATATAAAATAGTACATATAAGGTACGATCCCAATTATGTAAACATGGAAACATCTGGAAGTAGGTAGAGCAAGTTATTTTGGGGCTAGGTATTCAGAGGTGATTTGTGTTAACTTCTCTCCATTTTCCAAATTTTCTATTATGAGACTGTTCTATTATTATATCCAGAAAAAAAAGCAGTTTAATGTAGATATTACAGCCTTAAGGTAGATTAATAAATGTGCAAAATGTTTTTAATGGTGGTGCTGGTCAGCCATGCCTTGAGTACTGGGTCCAGATTTGGATATTATGTATTAAGGGTGATACTGAAAACTGAAGTATCTCATATAGAAAATACTCAAAATATATGTCATATGAGCTCCTCTTATACTATTTTAAAAAGTTATTTTATGCTATGATCATTTACATAATTCCATCCCCATCCACCTCCCCTTCCCTTCAAAAAATCTATGTAATACTTGATTTCTTTCTTTTTTTTTTTTTTAAACATCTTTATCGGGGTATAATTGTTTTACAATGGTGTGTTAGTTTCTGCTTTATAACAAAGTGAATCAGCTATACATATACATATGTTCCCATATGTCTTCCCTCTTGCATCTCCCTCCCTCCCACTCTCCCCATCCCACCCTTCCAGTCTGTCACAAAGCACCACCGAGCTAATATCCCTGTGCCTTGCGGCTGCTTCCCCCCAGCTATCTACCTTACTACGTTTGTTAGTGTGTATATGTCCATGACTCTCTCTCGCCCTGTCAAAACTCACCCTTCCCCCTCCCCATATCCTCAAGTCCGTTCTCCAGTAGGTCTGCGTCTTTATTCCTATCTTACCCCTAGGTTCTTCATGACATTTTTTTCCCTTAAATTCCATATATATGTGTTAGCATACGGTATTTGTCTTTTTCTTTCTGACTTACTTCACTCTGTATGACAGACTCTAGGTCTATCCATCTCATTACAAATAGCTCAATTTCATTGATTTCTTTTAAGAAATCATTTTTAAAGAGAAAAAGCACCCTTCAAAATACATATCCTGGAGGTTTTTATTCTTCCTTCTGTGTATGGTGAGGAGACATACTGTGTACAAACATCAATACTTTAAAAATCATGGTTGAAATATAAAAAATGTTTTTCTATTACCAACCAATATTTCCCTTCACCATATATGTTCCCCCTAGGAAGAGACTTCCTGGACCATTACATTTAAGAACATAAGATAATCACCTTGCCTCTATTTCACAGTATCCTGTACCATTTTTTTTCAGTGCTCTTAGTTTATTTCAAACCAGCAATAGTGGAAATATCATCCAATACCCAGATTTACTACAGATTTTAGAATACAGTCATTTCTTTCCTTAGCTATCAGAACAGTCGTGATTTCAGCAATCTCATGAATGGAACAAGGAAAGGGCCTTCCTGTGAACTCTTCCAAACCCTGTGAATTATTCCACCAAAATTAGCAACCTTCAGAATTCCATATAAAATCCTTAGGGTTGTTTAAATAAGTGACTGAGCCTGAACTACCTACACAGGACCATGAGAATGTAGTATAGAATAGAGCATGAATCATAGAAACTTACAGCTGGGAGGGTCTTTATAAATCATCCAGGTCTAATCCAACCCTCCTCATTTTACAGTTATGAAAACTGAGACCCAAACAAGACAAGTGATTTGTCACAAGAACCTAAGTCAGCATCCATTTCAGGGCTAGAATCTAGACTAGGCTATCTGAAATCCTATTTTAAGAGAGATCTTTAATATCTAATTCTTCATAACTTTTTTCTTATCAAGGGCCTCTTTCTCTAATTTGTTTAATGGGGAAAGTTGGGGGATCTGGGAGGAGTACCAGCTCATTGAGAGTTTCAGTTAAACAACATGACATATAACCTTTCCTTACAGCACTATCATCTGTTGAACATCTGCAAAAGGGATATGCATCACCCAATATTAACTGTTAGTAAGCACTGTGAGCATCAAAGTGGGGGAAGACTGTTAGTACTGGGTGTCATTTTTCAGTAGTCAACTTTGGTGAAAAGTCTAACAATGTTGACCACACCTTCATTCTTAAAGCAGTACATTTTCCTCTACACACTAATTGCAATTTATAATTATATAGCTCAACAGTTTATAGAATAATATCTATCTCCACATCTAAACCATGAGCCCCAAGGAGACAATGACCATGTCTATTTTTCTCACTATTATATGTTCCATGTTTAGTCAATCATATGTATATACTAAATATTTGTCCTATCAATGAATGAGGCCTCTCCTCTCTTGGTTCTTTCATAATACTGTACTCTCCTAATTTTCCTTCCACATCTGACCTCTCCACCTTTGTAGCCTTCACACAAGCTCATCTTTGTTTTCCCATATCCTAAAGATAAGCATTCCCCAAAGAAGAAATCCTTAGACCCCTTCTTTCTACTTCAAGTACTGCTTCTTTACCAATGACTCTCAAATCACTCTCTCCAGCTAACTTCTTTCCAGAGCTCCAATCCAATATTTTTTTCCAACTGTACCCAGCACCTCTTGGCGGACTACAGCAGTAGCACTACCTGCGTGACCTCAGTCAAATCAAGTCACTCCACCTCCCAGGATCAGTTTGCTCATACATAAAATGAGGGCGTTGCCTCGCCACTACATATAGAGCATAGTCCTAAGTTTCCAAGCTAGCATTCAATATTATTTATAGTCAAGCCCTCCAACTATCTCACAAAACATTTATCACATACTTACCATTCTCCAGTGCAACTGAACTAACTGTTCCCAATACATGCCTTCTGCTTTTCTGGACTCTGCCTAGAACACCTTTCCCATCCCCCAAACTCTTGCTTGGCTGGAAGCCCTTTCCCTCTCTTTTATGAGTGTGGATCTCATTCTCATAGTATTATAGTTATTTGTATACTTCTTCTCTCTCCTACTTGACTGTGTCATCTTGGAGGGCAGAAGCTATTCCTAAATAAGTCTGTATCTCCCACATTGCCTTTGGTCCATAGTGTGCACTTAATAATCTTATACTGAATGTATTTGATTTAGGTCATATCAGTCACCCTGCTGAAAAGCCTTTAATCAGTCTGCTTATTTCTGGAATAAAGACCAAAATCATTACAGTGTCCCATTCTAGCCACCCCAGCTTTTGTTCAATTTTCCAAATTCACTATGCTTCTCTTATCTCATGGCCCTCATGCATGCTCTTCCCTTCATCTAGAAAACTGCTCCACCCCCTCCATCACCCCCAACCCACCCCCATGTCTCTACTCGGCCTTAATATTACTTCCTCAAGGAAGCTTTTCTTAAACCCCAAGCTAGATCAGATTTCCTCTGTTATATACCTTCATAGCCCTACCCCCCATACTTTTCATTCATAACATTTATTGCTGACCAAAATAACACAGTTGTGTGATTATCTGATTTATGACCTCTTCCCCATCAAACTGTAAGCTCCAAATAAGCAAGTACCATGTTTGTTTACCTCACCTTTCTAACATCTGCATGATGCCTAACCACATCACTGAACTGATGAATGACTGTGTTAAAGGTAAAAACTTGAGACTTAAAATGTAAAAAATATTTCCCTGGTCTCCTATAATTCAAAGTAAAATTACGATGCCAGGTAGCTATCTGGGACAGGTGAGCTTGCCTTCTATTCAACATAAGAAATTTGTAAAATAGGATGAATATTGCCCCCCAGATGTTAGAAGGAAAACAAAAGTACCTTTTTAAAAAATAAATATATGGCCCCAAAAGGCATAACTAACACCAACCGGTCTGTTCCTTTAACTTAACAAACACTTATTAAACACCTACTCTATGCCATATACTAGGATAGTGGCTGATGTTAAACCAGACTGACACAGCCCCCTACTTGCTTGGAATATATAATCTAAGAGTGGAATTTATAGAAGCTTTAAAAAACCTTTATTGCAGTCACAACACCCAAGTAATATTACTTTGTGAGGATATTAAGTTTTCCATCAAAGGAGATACTTAACCTGAGGGTGAAAGATCATCTGGCAGGGATGATTTAGAAATTATAACTGGGCCCAATCCGGGTCTCTTAAATTAGATGGGCAGGTAGCCTAGACCAGTGCTGCTCAAAGTGTGGTCCAAGGATCAGTCCTTATCTATGAACTTTTATTACCAGGCAACAATGACTTAAGTACAGAAATTGAGAAACACACAAGGGCAGAAATTGAGAATATGTACTTACAAAATGTTGTAGCAACTCAACTTGAAAAAAAATTAATTTTATGTCTGTTGAATCTAACAATGAAATGTGAGCTTATATTTTATATGTCTTTTATTTTTCTAGTAATTCATAGTTAATGTATTTTACTAAAGTAACTATCTGTGATGGATTGGAAAAATTTTAAAAACTGGTCCTTCACCAAGATAGTTTGAAAAGCACTGGAACAGCAGGTTAAGGATTACCTGTCAGCTTGTTAAAATGCAAAACTCAGGTCCCACCCCAGACCCTCTGAATCAGAATTAACATTTTAACAAGATCCTCAGGGGATTCTTTTGCACATCCTTTTGCACATTAAATTTCACCCTAGATGATTTCTGAAGTCCCTTAGAACCCTGAGATTTTACAATTTACTTGAGATAGAGAATTGCAGCGCTAAGAAACCCTTGGTGATAAAGTCTACCTCATCATTTTATAGATGGAAAAGCTGAGATCCATGCAGAGAAAATCATGTGTCCAAGGTAAATGGCAATTTTTCAGAGCTAGCAATAGAACTCAACTTTCCTAATACCCAGGTCAGTTTTCCACTCTAGCACACTGCATGCTCACTTCTATTCCACCCAATCCCAGTCTGTACCATCCCCTCAGTGATGTCATTGTTTCTAAGATAGTTTCCGATATAACAATTTATTCTTCTACCTTTTATATACTGTGAACCTTGAACCATGATGATTTCAAGTTTTTCCTTTAAAATTTCCCCTAACCCTAATCTTCCCACATGCCTATTACCTGGCTGCTATATGGACATTCTGGGGCTTCAGAAGAAATAGCACTGATTTCTGGTTTTTAGAAAAAGAACAGAGACCTTTTTTGTTTCCATCAGTCCACCTGATACCAGATAGCAAGCTTTTCCAAGGAAGAGAACATACAATATCAAGGCTGCTTTAGAAAACTCAGTATGACCAGTTTGTGGCTGACAACCAAGAGGATGGGATAATAGGCGATATTAATAAAAGTCTAGTCCCCAAAATGAGGCAAATGATGGTCCCTTCCTTGTGGTCCCTTCAGATTCAAGCCTTGAGGGGAGAGAGATGGCTGTCTTCAACTATCTGAGGAGCTATTATTAAGAAGCAAATTTGTTCTAGATAGTCCCAAAGAACCAATGAATAGAAGTTACAGGGAGACAGATCTTGGCTTATAATGGGGATTACTTCCTGACAATCAGCATTGCTTAAATATAGAAAGAGCCACCTAGTGAGCTCTCTGTCACTGCAGGGAGTTCAAATAGAAATTAGTCAATGAATTGGATGCTTAGGACAAATTCAAGAACTGGTTGGAGAAGTAAAGCTTAATAAACTTTAGGGATCCTTCCAGTTCCAAGGGTTTAGTATGCTAAAATTTTCAGAACAAGGTGACTCTAAGCTCTCAGAAAATAAGAGAAAGATCTGGTCCCACATGGAAGCAACCTAAGTGTCCATTGACAGATGAATGGATAAAGAAGATGTGGCACACACATACAATGGAATATTACTCAGCCATAAAAAGAAATGAAATTATTTGTAGTGAGGTGAATGGACCTAGAGTCTGTCGTACAGAGTGAAGTAAGTCAGAAAGAGAAAAACAAATACTGTATGCTAACACATATATATGGAATATAAAAAAAAAGATTCTGAAGAACCTCGGAGTGGGACAGGAATAAAGACACAGATGTAGACAATGGACTTGAGGAGATGGGGAGGGGGAAGGGTAAGCTGGGTCGAAGTGAGAGAGTGGCAAGGACATATATACAATACCAAATGTAAAATAGATAGCTAGTGGGAAGCAGCCGCATAGCACAGGGAGATCAGCTCAGTGCTTTGTGACCACCAAAAGGGTGGGATAGGGAGGGTGGGAGGGAAACGCAAGAGGGAGGAGATATGGGGATATATGTGTACGTATAGCTGATTCACTTTATTATACAGCAGAAACTAACACACCATTGTAAAGCAATTATACTCCAGTAAAGATGTTAAAAAAAAAAAGATCTGGTCCCCAAAGAAGTCTTTTGCTGGATGTGAGATGGATGAGGCTATGAGAGTGGAAATATGAAGTCTTTCCTGGCATTCTTTTCAAGGAAAGCAGGCTGTCCAAGGAAACCCAGCCCTTCCAGGAAACCCAGATGAGGCCTGGCTCCACTATCCTGCACTCTTAAGTTCCTGTTACTTTACACAAAGGACTCTACTACTTTCAAAAAAATTGCCAATCAGCACCCTTCCTACTATACTTACACTTGCCTAACATACAAGGATGCAAAATTCTCCCCAAGGAGGCAGTACTGCTTAATGGTCAAGACCATGCATTCTGGAACCAGGTTGCCCGTGTTTTAATTCCCAGTCAGGACATTTAATTGCTTAACCTCTCTGTGCCTCAGTTTCCTCATCAGTAAACCAAGGATAACAATAGTATCTGATTCATAGGGTTAATGTAAGAATAATTCATATTAAACCCTCAGCCCAAGATCCAAAACATTCTAAGCACTCAACAATGTTAGCAATTGGTATTGTGGGTGTTATAATTAGTACCATGGGTATGGCAGTGTTGCCAACTCACAAAAGCCCCCATCAAGCAACCAGATCTCTACCCCTGACAGTTCAGAGGGGCTATAGTACAAGAGCTTTAGCCAACCCTTGCATAGCTACAGACATCCAGAACCTGCTGACCCTCAATAAATCATACCATTCATACCAGGAATCCTGGCTCTTCACCCTGCTCTCTCTCTCGCTCTCTCTCTCTCTCTTTTTCTCAATCTAAGAGCCACCCCTCCCCCAGTCCTCCTGCCTATGCCAGCCGCAGCCACAGCCAGAGGAGCAGCAAACTGGAAATCCAGTTCCAAACAAACCATCAGGTGTTTCTTCCCTCCCAAGGACACAGCTGGACCTAATACCACGCCTGCCAGTAGGATGGGGTGGGATATCTGAATCCCTGGTCTAGTCTGTCAGCTCATCTACCTGGAATGGGGAGTGGACAGGCAATGGGGGCTTCCCACAGAGAAGCAAGGGAAGCCTCCCAAGTTTGTGAAGGAACTCAGGCCCAACCCTACAATGAGCCTCTTAAAGGAAGGGGGGAGGTCTCAACCTGCTTTCAAAGGAAACAGTTATTTACAACTTTCTACTCACTTGCATCTGGGGGAGTTATAATAGGGAGATGGGGAAAGAGGCTGTACGGTATTCTCCTTCTTTCTCATTTCCAGCAATGAGAAGCAGCTGCAGAGAAAGAGTTAAAGGAGAAAGGAAGCTCCAGCCATTACCCCATCCCTGTGCCTAGGGCTGTCTGGGGGGTCATGACAGTGCTTTCTGCTCTGGCTCGGGGTCACTCAGTGGCTTTCTGCAGCAGCTGCCGGCCCCCCAAGCAATTTGCAAGGTCAATGCTGACCTGCTTCCAAAGAGGAACAAAACAATTCACTGACAATGAAGCAAATAGCGCATACACCACATCGCAACCCCCCTTCCTCAAATCAGGTTTTACCCCTGTGCCTCCCTGCCCAGATGCCGACTCTGGGTTTCCACCAGCCCCACTGGGGAACCCAGGATAGCATCACAGCTGCAGAGCGTGTCTCGCCTCGCTGGCCAACCCAAGGAGACTCTCAGAACGGGGGAGAGATGCTATTTC
>NW_020175057.1:627598-721523 GCF_003031525.2 Neophocaena asiaeorientalis asiaeorientalis
CTCCCTCTCCCTCTCCCTCTCCCTCTGCTTCTCCCTCTCCCTCTCTCCCCCTCTCCCTCCCTTCCTCTCTCTCACCCCCCTCCCTTCCCTCTTCCCCTCCCCCTTTGCTGGTTTTGGAATCACCACTGCTTGGTGCTGAGCACGCGGCTGTGCTGGGGCTCAGAAAACAGCGCTGCAAAGGTTTGGATCTGTGTTTTTTTTAGGAAAGACTAAAGTAGTATTTTATTCTTTAAGGTATCCAGCAGAGAAATAGAGGGAAACTCGGAGAGAAGGGGAAGAGCAGAGGGAGCAAAGGGAAGGGAAAGAAAGCAAAAGGGTTAGAGCGAATAGGAGGATAAAGGAAGTATGGATTACCATAGTTGACATGTGATGCTTACTAGCTAGCTGCTCCAAGACGGAAGATGAGTGGTCTGTCTCCCTTCCATCCCTTTGGGTGCGCCTTCTTAGCCCAGGCTCCAAATAAAGGTTTGACAAATCTGTCTGTTCACATACATCTCTGAGGACGATAATGAGCTAAAAAAAAATTACATCAAAGAGGTTGCCATTCCCACTTCACTAAGAAGAAAGGGTTCGGCCACATTGATCTGCCAATGACCTAACTGCCACCCCCACCCCCAACTAAGTAGAAGTGTAGACCCAAAACAGAACTGTCAGCTGGAGCTTACCTCCAGGCAAAACAGACAAGCAGCAGAATCACAATGCTTTCCTTTCAAAAACCTCTGAAAGGAATATAGGTGTATGTAAGTGTGTGAGTTTGCACAAGGAGGAAGAAGAGAGGGAAGGAGATGAATTAACTCAAAGTATAAAAGAATTATGTTCCCATTGGGGGAAAAACCTGGGTAAAGTATAGTAACAATGCAACAGGGGGTAGAAAGAGACCTAGACTGAGAATAAAATAAAGGAACTTAGGTTTCAGTCCTGCCTCTGAAAATTACTTGACTATTACCTTTGACAAGTCACTTCTTCAATCTGGCCCTCATTATCCTCAATGGTAAAATGAATGGCAATGGATGTGCATGATCTTGAAAGACCCTTTCACACCTAACAATCTAGGCTCTAAGACAGGAAAATTCCGGGTGAAGGAGTTGATCTGTGAAGAGTGAAATATAGACTACCAAATTTAAAAGGTGAGTCCCCAAATGGGACCCCAAATCACAGTGACACAACATTCCCTTTTGAGCATTTCAGGAGCAATATGAATAGGAACATATGTGTAAAGAGCTGCTCCTAACAAAGAATTCAGCTTCTACCTATATATAATGATTAGCATAAAAGTTTTCTTAATCAAACCCCTCATACTGTGGTTTTTCAGCCCATTTAGTCAGAGAATCAAAATGGTCCTTTAGGGCATCTGATTGAACATGTGTTTTATTATGTGTGTTTAGCGTACTGACCTCAATATGTATGTAGTGACTGGGAAATGGAAGGCATTTAAAATGTTCCCCATGTTGTGCTATTTCTATCTAAACCACTATCCTGTTTGGTCCCCCCCCCAAAAAAAATCCTAATACTCTCTACTTCTGTTCATTGAGGCATACATGCTCCACTCTGACTACATGCATATACCCATATACTGAGTATATAGAGAGATAGGGATCCATAGGCTCAGTCACTGAGCTGGAAGGACCCATAAAGATAACCATCTTGTTCCTTTTTATGGCTGGGTAATATTCCATTGTATATATGTACCACATCTTCTTATCCATTCATCTGTCGATGGACATTTAGGTTGCTTCCATGTCCTGGCTATTGTAAATAGTGCTGCAATAAACATTGGAGTGCATGTATCTTTTTGAATTGTGCAATCTGCAGAGACGTGGATGGACCTAGAGACTGTCATACAAAGTGAAGTAAGTCAGAAAGAGAAAAACAAATATTGTATAATATCGCTTATATGTGGAATCTGGAAAAATGATACAGATGAACTTATTTGCAAAGCAGAAATAGAGACACAGATGTAGAGAACAGACATATGGATACCAGGGGAGGAATGGGGGGTGGGATGACTTGGGAGATTGGGATTGACATATATACACTACTATGTATAAAATAGATAACGAATGAGAACCTACTGTATAGCACAGGGAACTCTGCTCAGTGCTCTGTGGTGACCTAAATGGGAAGGAAATCCCAAAAAGAGGGGATATATGTATACGTATAGCTGATTCACTTTGCTGTACAGCAGAAACTAACACAACGTTGTAAAGCAACTATACTGCAATAAAAAATAATAAAAAAAAATAACCATCTCATTTTTCAGAAAGAGAAGCTGGCCTGAAGAAAAAATATAGCTCACACAACGTCATAGTGAATTAGTGACAGAACCAAGACCCTCACCCAGACTGCTGACCCCAGGTACAGTATTTTTGTCTACCAAAGCAACATGTAAGTTATACATAAAACAAGTGTATGTGGGCACATAACTATGCACACTCCTTCCTGCAGAGGTACGTATTTTTTTGTACATTTGTTTGCATAAATGCCCATTGGATTTGGATTAGCGAAATGGCAAAAGGAAATATTATGAACTGTCATAGGTTGCTGTATTATTTCATAGGGTTGCCATAACAAATTACCATAAATTTGGTGGTTTAAAACAACAGAAGTTTATTGTCTCATAATTCTGGAGGCCAGAAGTCTGACATTAAGGTGTTAGCAGGGCCTCACTTTCCCTAAAAGCTCTAGAGGAGAATCTTTCCTTGACTCTTCCAGCTTCTGGTGGCTCCTGGAATTCCTTGGCTTATAGAAGCATCACTCCAATCTCTGCCTCCGTCTTCAAATTGTCTTCTCCTCTGTCTCTGTGTGACCAAATTTCCCTGTTTTTTCCCTTATAAAGACACCAGTCATAGGATTTAGGTCCCAGCCTAAACGCAGGATGATTTCTCCTCAAGATATTTAACTAATTACTTCTGCAGACTACACATCCAAATAAGATCACATCCTTAGGTTCTGAGTGGGCATGAATTTTTGGGAGACACTATTCAACCCACTACAGTGGCAAAGTTTTGCTTTTGGCAGATAAAGATACTAAACAAATAAACCATCTAGGGCACCATCATTTTTAAAAGAAAAGGTATTTTAATTCAAATAAGTTAGATGAGGATACTCTCATAACAAAAATTATAATTTAAATCATACAATTTTAGCTGTATTAATAGCTTAAAAATTAATAGCATTTTCATAAATGTTCTCAGTTCGCTGCAAACCACAGAGAAATTTTACTAGGACCACTTCTGGTAGTGGTGGAGCAGTTTCTATGAAACCAATTATGCTGTGCATAGCAATAATAAACTCTGGACAACAAACAATCATCCAAATGCATTGGAAATTAATCATAAGTAGTCATAAATTGGAAGAGTTGACAATTGAAAGAAAGGAGCAATACTAAGTGAGTTTGCCCTTTTTTTAAAATGTCTGCCTGAGGGCAGGCCCCAGGCCAAAGCAATAACTAAAATTCTAGAGAAACTACAAGTAGGTGTTGCAGCTGTTAAATGTTTAACAACTGGATCTCCAGGAAAAAAATAAATAAAAGCCTGATTCATAGTATTTCCCAATTTCCATAGTGTAAATACTCCCACCCTGGCCAATTCTATCAACATGAAATTGAGAGGAGAGGTGCAGAGTTGGCTCTGACAAGCCAGTGATATTTGGCTATGTAACACAGCTGCTCACAGTCCTTGTGGCTTGCAGAACCAGAAGACAGAGTTCAGTATGACAACTGAAGCTGGAAAACGATGAGAGAAATCCAATAATGGAGAGAACTACAGAGTGGGAGACCCCAATTCTGTGTATAAACTGCCCAAATCGCTGATGGAGCCATAAATGATACATGTGGTGACAGATTCCAAAGAGCCTAAATAAAGCTGAAAAAATTAAACAGAATTTTCAGTGCTGCCCACCACAAAGGAGAGTTTTGTGTTTCAGTTCAGCCACATTAATTGCCTACTAAAACAAACACAAAAAGCAATACTCTATAGAGAAATGAAAGAGAGTATAGATATCCTATATATATCATTCACAAAATTTAGGGTATACTCCAAAATTGCTAGGGGAGAAAAAGAAACAGGAAAATATTACCTATACTCAAGAGAAAAGGCAGTTAGTGGAGACCAGCCCTAAGATGCACCAGATGTTGAAATTAGCAGAAAAGGATTTTAAGGCATCTATCATAACTACACTAATGGAAATAAAGGAAAACACAGTTTTAATGAACAAATAGAAAA
This sequence comes from Neophocaena asiaeorientalis asiaeorientalis, assembly GCF_003031525.2. Taxonomy (NCBI): domain Eukaryota; kingdom Metazoa; phylum Chordata; class Mammalia; order Artiodactyla; family Phocoenidae; genus Neophocaena; species Neophocaena asiaeorientalis. The sequence continues at coordinate 631,822 of NW_020175057.1, forward strand.
TTATATCAGAGGTATAGAAACAATTAAAAAGAAACAACAGATGCCAATTCTAGAACTGAAAATTAAAAATCTAAAGTAAAGGTCATGGGGTGGGCTTAATAGTAGATTGAAAATGAAAGAAGAGTAAATTAACTTGAAGGCAAATTAATAGATATTATTCAATCTGAAGTACACAGAAAAGATTGAAAAAGATTGAGACTCAGTGATCTGTTAGATAATATCAAAGTTCTAACATAAATGTAATTGGAGTCCCAGAAGGCAAAAAACAGAAGAAGGAAAAATATTTGAAAAATAATGCCTGAACTAGTTCCAAATATAATGAAACATAAATTTACAGATTCAAGGAGCTCAGTGAACACCAAGCAGAATACCCAGGTACATCATAGTCAAGCTACATGAAAACCAAATATTAAGGGAAAATCTTGAAATAATCCAGAAAAAAATAACAGCCTGAGGAACAATAATATAATCAACCATTGACTTCTCATCAGAAAAAAATGTACCTTTAAAGTGCTGAAATTTAAGGGAAAAGATCTATCAATACATACAGCAACATTGACTCTAAGCAAACTTTGAAAAGTTAAGGTGGACCTCCAATTTCCCGTTCTCCATGTAAGGAATTTGGTAGTCATCACTCCATCCTAACAGAAAGTAAACCTTGAACAAAATGAAAAAACAATACTTCTTGGATACATAAGAAAGGTGAGGACACAAGGCAAACTTCTGCCTCCAAGACTGGAGAGACAGAGAGGCGAATACAAGGAGTTAAAGCTTACCACAGCAGAGACTCACTAGCTGAAACTGCCAGGGGATCCAATGCTGGGTTAATTGATGAATTGCTGGAGGCTCAGTGTGGACAAGTATGAGAATTAAAAATTCCAGGGGCACCCAGTAATAGGGGAGCCTCCACAATATTGTGAAATTTACCTCTAGGAACTTAATCATGTTCTCACAATAAATATTGGAGAAAAAGTCCCTCCTGCTTCCTCTACCAGGAGGAAGGGCAAAGGAACCATTTAGAAATACACCAGAGTACTCTGTTCTTAATAAGGCCTGCCCTTAGGAGAACGTAGTTAACCAGAGCCCAACCTGCTGGAGGATTATCAAAGCCTAACTGACCTGGAGAAAGAGAAATATCCAACTTTACTCATCTCTGGTCTTTTGTGTGTAAAAAGAAAAATACCCAACTCCATCACACTCTAGCCATCCTGACACAACTAAGCGGGGTGAAAAATACTGAGAAGCATTTGTGAAGTTCACAGTGCAGAGACATAGGCTTACTAAAGGCTGAGACCTAATCATAGGAATGTATTGTACTTCCCTTCCCCCCATATCTCACCACAACAATTCTACAGGCTTACATGCAGCAGTTCCTTATACCCAGTGTATCACGTCCAACAATCAAGAAAAGATTATAAGGCATGCCAAAAGGCAAAAAACACAATTTGAAGAGACAGAGCAAGCATTACAAACAGGCATGACAAAGATGTTGGAATTACCAGACCAGGAATTTAAAACAACTATGATTAATATGTAAGGGCTCTCATGGATAAAGTAGACAGCATGCAAGAACACATGGGCAATATAAGCAAAGAGATGGAAATTCTAAGAAAGAACCGAAAATAAATGCTAGAGATCAAAAACATCGTAACAGAAGTGGAGAATGCCTTTGATGGGCTTATTGGTAGACTGGACACAGATAAGAAAAAAAACTCTGAGCTAGAGGATATATCAACATAAAATTTTGTCCAAAACTGAAAAGTAAAGACTGAAAAAAGTAGAACAGAATATCCAAGGATTTGAGAAAACTATAAAAATTGTAACATATGCATAATGGGAGTACCAGATGGAGAAGTAAGAGAGGAGAGAAGAAATATTTGAAACAATAATGACTGATAATTTCCCCAAAATATTGTCAGACACCAAACCGCAGATGTGGGAGTTCAGAGAACAACACACATGAAAAATGTCAAAAAACTGTACCTAGGCATATCATTTTCACACTACAGAAAATCAAAGATAAAGAAAAAAATCTTGTTTTAATTACAAGAGCTTTGTAGTATAGTTTGAAATCAGGAAGTGTGGTGCCTCTGGCTTTGTTCTTCTTTCTCAGGATTGCTTTGGATATTCAGGGTCTTTTGAGTTTCCATGCAATTTTAGGATTGTTTTACTATTTTGTGAAAACTGCCATTAGAATTTTGGTAGGGATTGCATTGCATCCATGTATGGCTTTGGGTAGTATAGACATTTTTACAATATTAATTCTTCCCATCCATGAACAAAGGATATTTTTCCATTTGTTTGTGTCTTATTCAATTTCTTTGATCAAAGTCCTTTAGTTTTCATTGTACAGATCTTTCATTTCCTTGGTTAAGTTTATTCCTAAGTATATTACTGGTTTTGATGCTATTGTGAATGGGATAGTTTTCTTTATTTCTTTTTCAGATATTATGTTGTTAGTTTATAGAAATACAACTGATTTTTATATCCTGAAACTTTACTGAACTTTTTGATTAGTTCCAAAAGTTTTTTGGTTGAGTCTTTAGGACTTTCTATACATAAGATTATATCATCTGCAAATAATGACAATTTGCTTCTTCTTTTCCTTTTTGGATGTTTTTTATTTCTTTGTCTTGCTTGATTGCTCTAGCTAGGACTTCTATCTAGTACTATGTTCAATAAGAGTGGTGAGAGCGGGCACCCTTGTCTTGTTCCTAATCTTAGAGAAAGCTTTTAATCTTTCACTGTTGAGTACGATGTTAGCTGTGGGTTTGTCATATATGACCTTTATTATGTTGAGGTACATTCCTTCTATACACAATTTGTTGAGGATTTTCATCATGAAAGGATGCTTTTCCTGTATCTATTGAGATGATCATATCATTTTTGTCTTTCATTCTATTAATGTGGTTTATCACAATTATTGATTTGTGTATGTTGAACCATTCTTGCAGCCCAGGGATAAATCCCACTTGGTCATGATGTGTGATCCTTTCATTGCACTGTTGAATTCAGTTTGCTAATATTTTGTTGAGAATTTTTGCATCTATCAATATATTCATCAGGGATATTGGTCTACAGTTTTTTTCCTTGTAGTGTGCTTATCTGGCTGGCCTTATAAAACGAGTTTAGGAGTGTTCTCTCCTTTTCAATTTTTGCTCAGCCCCTGGCAAACACCAATCTACCCTCAGTTTCAATGAGTTCACCTTTTTTAGATTCCACATATAAGTGAGGTCATACAAGAATTTGTCTTTCTCTGCCTGATTATTTCACTGAGCATAATGACCTTACAGTTCATTCATGTTGTCATAAATATCAAGATTTCCTTCTTTTTTATGGCTTAGTAATATTCCATTGCATATATACACCACATTTTCTTTATCCATTCATTCGTCAATAGACACTTAGGTTGTTTCCATGTCTTGGTTATTGTGAATAATGCTGCAATGGACATTAGGGTGCAGATATCTCTTGAAGTTACTAATGTCACTTCCTTCAAATATGTACCCAGAGGTGGAACTGATGAATCATATGGTAGTTCTATTTTTAATTTTTTGAGGAACTGCCATACTGTTTACCATGATGGCTACACCTATTTACAGTCCCACCAACAGTGCACAACAGTTCCCTTTTCTCCACATTCTTGCCAAAACTGGTTATCTCTTGGTTTTTGATAAAAGCCATTCTAACAAGTGTGAGCTGATATCTCATTGTAATTTTGATTGGCATTTCCCTAAAGATTTTTTATGTTGAACACCTTTTCATGTACCTGTTAGCCATTTGTATGTCTTCTTTGTAAAAATGTCTATTCAGGTCCTTTGCCCATGATTAACTGGATTATTTGTTTTGTTTTTACTATTGAGTACTATAAGCTTTTTTTAATGTTTTAGATTTTAACCCCTCATCAGATATATTATGGTTTGTAAATATTTTCTCCCATTCTGTAGGCTGCCTTTTCATTGTGTTTATTGTTTCTTTTGCTGTGCAGAAGCTTTTTAGTTTGATGTGTTGCCATTTGTTGACTTCTGATTTGCTGTTTGTGCTTTGGTGTCATATCCAAAAAATTCATTGCCAACCCCAATGTCCAGAAGATTTTTCCCTCTGTTTTCTTCTAGAACTTTTATGGTTTCAGATCTTACATTTAAGATTTAATCCACTTCAAGTTAATGTTTATGAGTGGTGTAAGATAGGGGTCCAGTTTCACTCTTTTGCATGAAATATATGGTTTTCCAACACCATTTATTGAAAAGACTATCCTTTCCCCATTGAGTATTCTTGGCTCCCTTGTCAAATATAAGTTGACCATATAGGCATAGGTTTATGTCTGGGGCTCTCAGTTCTGTTTCATTGGTCTATGTGTCTGTTTTTATGCCAGTACCATACTGATTTGATTACTATAGCTTTGTAATATAGTTTCAAATCAGGACGTGTGATGCCTCCATCTTTGATATTCTTTCTCAGGATTGTTTTGGTGAATCAGAGACTTTGATGATTCCATACGGATTTTAGAATTTTTTTCTATTTGTGTGAAAATGCCATTAAAATTTTGATAAGGATTGCATTGAATCTATAGATAGCTTTGAGTCATATGGACATTTTAACAATATTAATTCTTCTGATCCATATATATGGGATATCTTTCCATTTATTTGTGTTTGTGTTTCTTCAGTTTCTTTCATCAATGTCTTATTGTTTTCAATATATAAACCTTTCACCTCCTTGGTTAAATTTATTCCTAAGAATATTATTGTTTTTGATGCTATTGTGAATGGGATTGTTTTCTAAATTACTTTTTCAGATAGTTCATTTTTAGGGTTCAGAAATATAACTAATCTTTGTTGATTTTGTATCCTACAACTTTGCTTAATTCATTTATTAGTCTTAATAATTTTTTGTGGAAATTTTAGCATTTTCTATATATAAGATTATGTCATCTGCAAACAGAGAAAATTTAACTTCTTCCTTGTTGATTTGGATGCCTTTTATTTCTTTTTCTTGCCTAGTTGCTCTGGATAGGATTTACAGTACGATATTGAATAGGAGTGGTGAGAGTGGGCACACTTATCCCAATCTTAGAGAAAAAGCTTTCAATCTTTCACCATTGAGTATTATGTTAGCTGTGGGTCTCTCATAAATGGATTTGATTATGTTAAGGTACATTCCTTCTACACCCAATTTATTGGGAGTTTTTATTGTAAAAGGATGTTGAATTATTTCAAGTGATTTTTCTGCATTTGTTGACATAATCACATGATTTTTACCCTTCATTTTATTAATGTGGTTATCACATTTATTGATTTGCATATGTTGAATCATCATTGCCTCCCAGGGATAAATCCAACTTGATCACAGTGTATGATCCTTTTAACGTGCTGTTGAATTAGGTTTGTTAGTATTTTGTTGAAATATTTGTATCTATATTCATCAGAGATATTGGTTTATAGTTTGCTTTTTTTGAAGTCTAATTATCTGGCAATGGCATCATGGTATTACTGGTCTAAAAATGTTTGGTGTGTTCCTTCCTCTTCAATTTTTTGGAAGAATTTTAGAAGGATTGGCCTTAATCCTTCCTTACATATTTGTTAAGATTCAGTGAATTAATGCTGTAATCTCCACCTCATTATTGTTCTGTTCCAATTTTCTATTTCTTCATGATTCAGTCTTGGTAGGTTGTATATTTCTAGGAATTTATCCATTTCTTTTATGTTATTCAATTTGTTGGTATCTAATTATTCATTACAGTATAACATGATACTTTGTATATATTTTTGTAGTATCAGTCACAATGTTTACTGTCTCCTCTTTCATTTATAATTGTGTTTATTTGAGTCTCCTCCCCCCCTCGTTTAATCTACATAAATATTTGTCAATTTTGTTTATCTTTTCAAAAAACTAACTCTTGGGCTTACTGATTTTTTTGGTCTCTATTGTTTTTATTTCTCCCTTTCTGGTCTCTACTGTTTTTATTTCTGCTCTCATTTTTATTATATCCTTCCTTATGCTAAATTTGGGTTTAGTTTGTTCTTCTTTTTCTAGTTCCCTGAGGTGTAAAATTAGGTTGTTTATTTATTTGAGATCGCTCTTTCTTCATGTAGGTGTTTATCACTATTAACTTCCCTCTTAAAACTGCCTTTGCTGCATCCCATATGTTTTGGTATGTTGTGTTTCCATTTTCTTTTGTCTCTAGATACTTTCTGATTTTCCTTTTGACTTCTTCTTTGACCTATTGGCTTTTCAGGAGTGTGTTGTTTATTTTCCACACATTTGTGAGTTTTCCAGTTTTCTTGCTGTTATTGATTTCCAGTTTCATACTACTGTGGACATAAACAATATTGATATGATTTCAATCATATTAAATTTGTTGAGACTTGCTCTGTGGTGCAGCATATGATCTATACTAGAGAATGTTCCATGTGTACTTGAGAAGAATGAGCATTCTGCTGCTGTTGGATGGAATGTTCTGGATATGTCTGTTAGGTTCATTTGTTCTACAGTGTAATTCAAGTCTGCTGTTTCCTTATTGATTTTCTGTCAGGATGATCTGTTCAATGTTGAAAGTGGAGTATTGAAGTCCTGTCATTTTCTTGCTATTTCTCCCTTCAGTTCTGTTAATATTTGTTTTAAACATTCAACCACTCCAGTGTTGGGTACAGTAAGTCCCCTACATATAAGCAAATTCTGTTTTGAGAGCGTGTTTGTAAGTCCAATTTGTTCATTAAGTCCAACAAAGTTAGCCCAGGTATCCAACTAACACAATCGGCTATATAGTACTGTACTGTAAGAGGTTTATGATACTTTTCACACAAATAATACATTAAAAAACAAGCACAAAAAATAATGAAAATATTTTTAATCTTACAGTACAGTTCCTTGAAAAGTACAGTAGTACAGTACAACAGCTGGCATCCAGGGGCTGGCATCGAAGCAACAGACAAGAAGAGTTACTGACTGGAGGAGGGAGAGGAGGTGGGAGATGGTAGAGGTGAAGGATCATCAGCAATAGGAGAAAGAGGGCAAGCTGCAATGTCACTCATGCCTGACATTGATGGCACAGGTTCTGGTTCCTTGCTGGATTCAATTCTATCTACCCTCTTGAAAAAATGATCCAGTGCTGTCTGGGTAGTAGCTCTTTTTTTCTTATCATAGATGGACATGGTAGCACTGGATTGCATTCTGAATGGCTACTGCAACCTTCATGTACCATTCTATGTTTGGGTCCTGTGGGTCCTGTGCTTCAAAAACTAACAGTGCCTCCTCAAATAAAGAAAATCCCCTTGCCATTTCCTGCGTTGTGAATCTCTTCAGTTCTGCAGTTACTTCTCCTTTCTCTTGTCTCTCTTCATCCTTTCTCTGGGCCTCCAATTCCATCATTATCCCTTGGCGCTTCTGAGCAGTACCAGCTACATCACCACTGCTTTTACACTTGCTTCCAGATACCCTGGGCTTGAAATAAAGATACTGTACTACTGTACTCTATACAGTACTGTACAGTAAAGTACACAAAAGCACAACCACCTGTAGAGGATGCACACACATGACAATGTACGCCAGACATGTGAACTAACTTACGTGATTGGACATGCAAATGCACGTTCACATCTTTGAAAGTTTGCAACTTGAAGGTATGTATGTAGGGGACTTACTGTACATATATACTTATAATTGTTATATCCTCTTTATGAATTTACCCTTTCATCACTAGTGACCTTCTTTGTCTCTTGTGAACAATTTTGTCTGAAAGTCTATTTTATCTGATATAAATATAGCCACTTCTGCTCTCTTTTGGTTACCATTTCCATGGATATCTATTTCTCTCCTTTCACTTTGAGCCTATGTGTATCATTAAAGCTGAAGTGAATCTCTTACAGGTGGTGTAGAGTTGAGTCTCGGATTTTTTTCCATTCAGCAACTCTGTGTCTTTTGATTTGAGAATTCAATCCATTTGTGTAATTATTGATATGGAAGAACTTAATATTGCCATCTTCTTAACTGTTTTCTGGCTATTTTGGAGTTCCACTATTCCATTCTTCATCTCCAACTATCTTCCTTTATGACTTAATGATTTATGTAGTGGTATGCATTGATTTCTTTCTCTTTATCTCTTGTGTATCTTCTGTGGGTTTTCACTTTGTGGTTACCATGAGACTTACATAAAACTTATTATGGTTATAATAGTCTATTTTAACCCAATAACAACTTAACTTCTCTTGCATATAAAAACTCTAGCCTTTTTCTCCACCACACACATTTTATATTCTCAATGTCACAATTTACATTTTTTTACATTGTGCATCCGTTAAACAATTATTGTAGTTATACGTTTTTTAACATTTATACTAGAGTTTAAAATGATTTATAAGTAACAAAAATGGCAAACTATTTTAATAGACACTGCACAAAAGAGGATCTATAAAGATACACAAATGGCCAATAGGTGCTGAAAAAGTTGCATTATTAGTCATTGTAGAATGTCAGATTAACACTATAATAAGTATCACTACACATTCACTAGAATGGATAAAAGATTAATTTATATTCACTCTTGTCAAGAATGTGAAGCAAAACTCTCACACATGAATGGTGAAAGTTTAAAATGGTGCAACCACTTTAAGAAACTCTGGCAGTTTCTCATAGATTTTAACATACAACTATACCTACAGTCAAGCAATTCTACTCATAGGTATATAACCAATAGAAAGGAAATCATGTTCACAAAAAAGTTATACAAGAAAGTTCATAGCAGCTTTATTCATAATAGCTTAAAAATGGGGAAAAAACAAAGTCCATAGCAATAACTCGATAAACAAACTATGGTACAGTCATACAATGGTGTTCTAGTTAGTATTAAAAAGAACAAACTACTAATAAATACAGCAACCTGCATAGATCTCAAAAAATGTGATGCTGAACAAAAGAAGTGAGATCAAAGAGGAGTACACAATCTACTATTCCATTTATATGAAGTGCAGGAACAGGCAAAACTATTTATAATAAGAGAAGTTAGAATAATGACATAGGAGGGACAGTGACTGGAAGGGGCACAAGGGAATATTCAGGGATCATGGAATGTTCTTTATCTCAATCTGGGTGATGGTTACATGAATGTATCCTTTTGTCAAAATTCATCGTTTTGTTTATTAAAGGCATGTGGTTTTCACTGTATGCATATTATATCACAAGAAAGCACTGTAGAAGACAAAAACAAAAGGATCACCTAAATATTGCTCTATTAAGAAAATACAAAACTAAAATTTTCCCTCAGAGAAAATCTAGGCCAAAATGGCTTTGCTGCAATTTCTACCAATCATTTAAGAAAGAAGTAATTACAATCTAGTAAAAACTCTTCCATAAAATAGAAAGGTGCAACACTCCCAAAATCATTTTATGAGGCTAACAACCTTGAAATCAAAACCTGGCAAGGACTGAATGAGGAAACAAAATTACAGGCCATTCTGATTCATGGTCATGAATAAAAACATCCTTAAAAATGTACATAAATCAGGGCTTCCCTGGTGGCACAGTGGTTGAGAGTCCGCCTGCTGATGCAGGGGACACGGGTTCGTGTCCTGGTCTGGGAAGATCCCACATGCCACGGAGTGGCTGGGCCCATGAGCCACGGCCGCTGAACCTGCACGTCCGGAGCCTGTGCTCCGCGACGGAAAAGGCCACAACAGTGAGAGGCCCACGTACCGCAAAAAACAAAAACAAAAACAAAAAACAAAAAAATGTACATAAATCATATCCAACAATATATAAATAATGTAATACATCATGGCCTAGTTGGGTTTATCCCAGAAATGCAATTCTGGTTAAATTTTTTAAAATGCTATTAACATTTTAGAGGAGAACAATTTTTTTTTTTTTTGCGGTACACTGGCCTTTCACTGTTGTGGCCTCTCCTGTTGTGGAGCACAGGCTCCGGACGTGCAGGCTCAGCGGCCATGGCTCACGGGCCCAGCTGCTCCGCAGCATGTGGGATCTTCCCGGACCGGGGCACGAACCCGTGTCCCCTGCATCAGCAGGCAGACTCTCAACCACTGCGCCACCAGGGAAGCCCGAGAGCAATATTTTGATTATGCAAAGAGGCATAGGAGAAAAGGCAGTTGATAAAATCTGATATGCATTCTTTCCCCAAAAAAATAGTAAACAAGGAATACAAGAAAACTTCCTAAATATGATACAATGTATCTAGAAATATACTTACTGACCACATCACACTTATCTATAACATATTAAAATACTTCTCTTTGACATTGGGAATATGATATGATGGCTACCACTATCACTACTATTCAGCATTGTAGTGGAAGTACTAGTGAGTTCAGTGTGTTAAGAATACAACAAAAAATAAAAGCATAAACATAGGAAAAGAAGTTTAAAATTGTCATTATTCACAGATTATATTATTGATTACATAGAAAAATCTAAAAGAATATATGGATAAATGATTACATTCAAGTAGGGACGTTATTAAAATTGCTGGATACAAAAGTGATATACAAAAATCAATTTTCTATAAATGAGCAAGAAATCTTTAAATCATTAAAAGATCCCAGTCACAATAGCATCAAGAATATCTATTTGGGTTGCTTCTGAATAAAAGGTCATGAGAGGTAACAATCCTCTACAACTAGAAAAAACTGGAAAATTTACAAAAACTTTTTATTGAAGTAAAATTGGTATATTACACTGTATAAGTTTCATATGTATAACATTTAATTTGATATCTGTAAACACTACAAAGTGGTCACCCCCAGAAGTCTACTTACAATTGACTGCCTTCACACATTTTGCACATTCCCTAGCCCCCCTCCTTTTGATAATCACCAATCTACTCTCTGTATCTATGAGTTATTTTTTGTTTTGTTTGATCATTTGCTTGTTTGTTTTAGATTCCACATATGAGTGAAATCATATGGTATTTGTCTTTCTGTGTCTGAATTATTTCACTTAGAATACAAAAATAATTTTAAACATACCAAATAGTGGTGGAAACAACAAGGATTAAATAAATTAACAATTCAAGGAGAGGAATACTTTTTCAATGTGAACTGACAATCTCCAATTGTTTTTCTCCTCTGAAAAATGTACCAACTCTAATAAGAGACTGCCGACCAGGCTTACCCAGGCAAAATGCCTCTAGTGAGAGAAAGAAAAACCAACAAAGTTTTAACAGTTTGACAGGGCTGGTTGACAAACTGAAAAGTTGATGAGACAAATGCTCAGCAGATTTCCCCTACCAGACATTTGCTGACTTCTGGTACTGCACAAGAATACAGGGAGCTAGGTCAAATGCTTCTAAAAGGTAAAGTGAAATCTCCAGCAACCACCCAGTTCTTAGGAAACAGAGATGTGCTAGAATTTGAAGCTACAGGAGACTGCAAACTGTAAATGGCAGATCTCGATTTTCCATAGTCTTTCAGGGATTAAAAGACAGAAGCCCATCAATGTTTTACATCCTAGAGAAGAAGAGCAAACCACAGTAGCCTGTTTTACTTAAACTGCAATCAAGCCCTGACTCAGCTCAATATTGAATTGGATTGAGAAAAGCATCCCCTTACCTTATCTGCCTAAACAGAGAAAGTTTGAAGTCTCTCTGGAATATCTCATCTAGAAATACTATGGCTCTTTTGTATGTTATGCATGGCATGCAACAAAAAATTACTAGAATGACTACATACCTATCAGAATGGCCAAAATCCAGAAAACTGACAATGCCAAATGCTGGTGAGGATGTAGAGCACAGGAATTCTCATTCATTTCTGTTGGGAATGCAAAAAGGTATGACCACTTTGGAAGACAAGTTAGAGGTTTCTTACAAAACTATACATACTCTTAACATATATGCTTCTTGTTATTTACCTGAAGGAGCTGAAAACTTGTGTGCACACCAAAACTTACACACAGATGTTTATAACCACTTTATTCATAATTTACAAAACCTGGAAGCAACCAACATGTCCTTCAGTCGGTGAATAGACAGATAAAACTGTGGTAGATTCAGATGATGGAATATTCTTCAGCATTAAAGACAAAAGAGCTATTGAGCCAGGAAAAGACATGGAGGAAACTGCAATGTATATTATTAAGTGAAAGAAGGTAATCTGAAAAGGCTACACACAGTATTATTCTAAATATATGAAAATGTGGAAAAGGCAAAACTATAAGACAGTAAAAAGATCAGTAGTTGCCAGGGGGTGTGGGGAGGGAGGGATGAATAGGCAGAGAACAAAGAATGTTTAGGGCAGTGAAACTATTCTGTATAATACTATAATGGTGGATACATGTTAGAGTAAGTCCCCTACATACGAACCTTCAAGTTGTGAACTTTGAAAGATGTGCACGTGTGTTCCAACAACGTCAGGTGTGAGTGACATTGCAGCTTGCCCTCCAACTCCTAGTGCTGACGATCCTTCAGCTCTACCATCTCCCACCTCCTCTCTCTCCTCCAGTCAGTAACTCTTCCTGCCTCTTCCCTCAAGGCCAGCCCCTGGATGCCAGCTGTTGTACTGCACCACTGTACTTTTCAAGGTACTGTACTGTAAGATTAAAAATGTTTTCTCTATTTTTTGTGTTTGTTTTTTATATATCATCTGTGTGAAAAGTATTGTAAACCATTACAATGCAGTACTATATAGCCAATTGTGTTAGTTGGGTGCCTAGGCTAACTTTGCTGGACTTACAAACAAATTGGACTTATGAACAGGCTGTCACAATGGAACTCGTTCATATGTATGGGACTTACTATATATTATAATGTCTAGAACAGCAAACAGTGATAATTGCCTAAAAAGGCAGTATATAAGTTAAAATATAATGTAAAGGATTGATTATCCCAGGCAGGAAATAGGGAACATAGAAGCAAAAATAGATGGACAGATAGTGCTATGGACTGAATATTTGTAAAGCTCTCTCCCTCATTCACCTGTTAAATTCTAACCCCCAAAGGGATGGGATTTGGAGGTGGGGCCTTGGGAAGTGATTAGCCCATGAGGGTGGAGCCCTCATGAATGAGATTAGCACCCTTATAAAACAGACCCCAGACAGCTGCCTCATCGTCTTCTGCCATGTGAGAAGATGCCTAGTTGATACAACTAGACAAGAAATCAGCCCATATAAAGAATTACTTTATTACTATAACTTTATTACTCAGCCATACAAAGAAACGAACTTCAGTCATTTGTAGAGACGTAGGTAGATCTAGAGACGATTATACAGAGTCAAGGAAGTCAGAAAGAGAGAAACAAATATCGCATATTAATGCAAATATGTGGAACCTAGAAAAATGGTACAGATGAACCGGTTTGCAGGGCAGAAATAGAGACAGAGATGTAGAGCACAAACGTATGGACACCAAGGTGGGAAAGTGGTGGGGGCAAGGGGTGGGGTGGTGTGATGAATTGGGAGATTGGGATTGACATATGTACACTAATATGTACAAAATGGATAACTAATAAGAACCTGCTGTATAAAAAAAAATTAAATTAAATTAAAAAAGAGAAAGAAAAAAGAATAGCTTGATAACATTATCAATCACAGTAGACACCCACCTGTAAAGACAGATTGACCAATGTGCCCCCATGGGCTCTGCATCGCCAAGTGTGCTCCCCCAACTCCACAGCCTTGCAGGGAGGCCTTCCTATTGGTGGAAGGCCAATGGGCGTGTCTTTTGCTTCCGGAGGCGCCAAGCCTTGGGACCTCAGGCCCTCAGTGCACGTGGCTATTGGTGCTTCCGTAGCAAAGCACCTCCTCACGTACTCTTCTGATCCAACCACTTTCCCTGTAAAGAGACGTCTACAACTTTCTCCGTCATCTTCCTGGAGCTTCCGGGAGCAGCCGGAAACGCACGTGGCGTTCGCACAGAGTGCCTGGGACAGTCGGCTGCACAGTTCCTGGCTGCTCTGCTGAGACGAGCTCTTCAGCCCCTCGTGAGCCGGACTCCGGAGCCATCCACAGAGTCAGAGCAAGTCAGGAGACAGGCGGGGGCTTTGCCGGGGGCTGGACTCCGCAGGTACCGGGGGCCCTGGGAAGGAGTGGAGGTCGGGAGTGGAGGCTGTTGGCCATGGCAGATGGATTTGTGGGGGTCCAGGGAGGGGCTCTGGCCCACTTCATGAGGCATCAAGAAGCTCCAGGTCGCCTCTGTCTGGGTGGCACAGGAATTGCAGAGGTGGGTGGGCGGGGCAAGGCCCTGGCCTCCACACAGAGTACACAGATTCTTTACGAGGGTGCTTTGCACATTCACCCGGACACGCCGTACCAGAGTTGTAAAAGTCTCCATAAATTTAGCAGTATTGCAAGTTTACATGATAAGTTTTCTCATCACGGGGGAATTTTATTTCATAGTACTAATGATAATGTATCTTCAAATATTGAGAAACCCATGGATCAAAGAAAAATATCACAGAGGGACTTAGAAAATATTTCAACGTGAATACTAAAAAAACACAACTTATCAAAATTAGTGGGAGGCAGCAAAAAGCGACAGGAGGAAACTGTATTCCTCTAAATGCTTCTGTTAGAAGAGTCAGGACATAAAATCAGTGAGCTAACAGTCCATGTAGAGATGCTAGAAGAAGAAGAGCAAAGGAAGCATAAAATGAAGTAATAAGAGAGCTAAGAGAGGAAATCAGTGATAGAAAGCAAATTATGGACACGATGAAGAAAGCCATACTCTTCTTTCAAAAGAGCAAGGAAACGGAGAAAGTCCTAGAACGATGAATCACGGAAAAATAGAAAGAACGCTGATCACCAACATGAGGAATGAGAGAGGGCCAACGTTACGGATGAGATGTACATTAAAAAAGAGGATATAGGGATATTATGGAAATGTTTATGCTAACAAGTTGGAAGACTTGAAAAATTCCTTGGGAAAAAGGCAGTTTCCTAAAACTGAGACCAGAAATGTAGAAAAGGTGACGAGCCTTCTATCTGTCTTTTTTTAAAAAATTATTTTATTTTATTTTATTATTGTTTCAGCTGAAGGTGAAGCAGGAGCTGAGTCAGATGAGGAAGGAGCTGCAGGTTTCAGAAATGTTGCAGGTGTGGCAGGACTTCTGAGTATGGCAGGACCCGTGGGCATGGCAATGACTGTGCCTGAGGAAGCAGTTGTGACAGCGGCAGGCGCCATGGGTGAGGCAGGGCCCGGGACCCAGCAGTGGAGGCAGGCCTTGCAGCCCCTGCTAGACAGCATGGGCTACCAGGAATACTCAGGAAGATGGAAGTGGTCCCGCCCTTGCGGGCCTAGGTCAGACAGTTCCCTCAGATGCCCCCGGAGTCCCCATGCCTGGCCGAATGGGCAGTGCTTCCCCGGTGGCCCCAGGAGGTCCTGCCTGGGAGCCAGAGGGCCTCGCCCAGGCAGGAGGCCAGGAGGCCGAGGAGACCCCCGAGGAGGGGCTCAAGCCCATCCCAGAAGAGCCGGGAAATGAGGACGGGGCTGCAGAGATGAGCCCCCCGGCATCCACCTCAGGCCAGTAGGCTCAGCAGGCCCCGGGGCCCCCAAGCTTGGAGGCAGGGGGAGGCCAGACCCGGCAGCCTACTGGCCCCATATTAGGGGCTACTCAAGGTGCCTGGGCCTCCCTCCTGAGAGGGGACCCCTATTCATCATCCCCTGGGGCAGGTGGCTCCCTGTACTGGCAAGCCCAAATGTGTCCCTGTAGGCCCCAGAGGGACCCAGGTGTCAAGGAACCCCCCAGCCCCCGCTCCCCTCCCCCCAACACACACACCCTAGCCATCGACCCCCCGCAGAGCCCTGAGGTGCGCCACGTGCCAGCCAAGGCTCTGGTCTCTGTGGGCCAGTGTCGTGAGCTCGACGTGTGCTTTCTGGGCATAGATTCAGGCCCAGCACTGCCTGTTGTTGTGGAAATGTGCATGTGTTCTCCTCTGAGCAGTTCCCCCAAGTCCTGCGTGGCGTGGAGACCCCGAGCCCAGTCCCAGGAGCCGGCGGGAAGGACGGGATGGACGAGGTCACAGCCAGCACCCACCCCAGGACCTGGGATCCCACCTGGGACCTTGGGAAGGAAGACCTTGACCGGGGCTGCAGGAGGTCTGCGGGAGGCCCCCAAGGCTTGTGTTCTGCTGGGCCACCCCGTTGTTCCTCGGGACTCCACGTCCCTGGCTCTGTGGCGCGCGCCCTGCTGTGGGACTGTCCTGTGGCCGCCATCGGGCAGGGCCGGGCCCTGGGCTTGTGAGCCACAGGGGGATCAGTTGTCTTGGGGGTGCAGGCATTGCCAGCGCCCATCGTCCTGGTGAGAGGCCACCCATGTGGCCTCTTCTTGACGGTTCACTCGATGCCAGCCCCTGGATGCCAGCTGTTGTACAGTACTACTGTACTTTTCAATGTACTGTTCTGTAAGATTTTAAATGTTTTCTTTATTTTTTGTGTTTGTTAGTTTTTTATATATTTTTTGTATGAAAAGTATTATAAACCTATTACATTACTGTACAATATAGCCAACTGTTTTAGTTGGGTATCTACGACTTATGAACAAATTGGACTTATGAACATGCTCTCGGAATTGAACTTGCTCATATGTAGGGGACTTACCGTATTATAGATTTGTCCACAGAATATACTACACCAAGAATGAACCCTAATGTAAACTATGGACTTTGGATGATGATGATATGTTCATATAGGCTCATCAATTGTAATAAATACACCACTCTGGTGGGGGATGTTGGTAATAGGAGAGGCTATGCAAGACTGGGTGTAGAGTGCATATGGGAAATCTCCTTACCTCCTCTACTCAATATTACTGTGAACCTAGAACTGTTCTAAAATAAAAGAGTGTATTATAAATAATAAAATAAAAAACACTAGATATGCAAAGAGTTAAGGTGATATGGCATATTACCTCAAGAGAAAATATTAAAAAAGAGATGCAGAGAGACAGATGATCTGGATATTGAAATCATCAGGAAATTAGTTTAAAATGAGCTGTGATTAACATTTTAAAAGAAATAGAGGAAAAGACATGAAAAAAGTCAAGAAATTCTATAGAGAATTTTAACTAATTAAAATAAGAATCAGTTGGATATCCTAGAAGGGAAAAACTAAGAATTCAATGCATGGGTTTAACAGGATGATGGATGCAAAAGAACAGGATTATATAACTTGAAACTAAATTAACAAAAATACTAAAACTGAAGCACAAAAATGAATTGGAAAAAAAACAATACAGAGAATAAGAGATGTAGGACACAGTCAAGATATAACATACATGTAATGGGAGAAGAGAAAGAATGGGGTAGAAGCAACATTCAGACAACATCCAAAAAGTTTACAAAACTAAGGAAAGACATAAACCCACAGAATCAAGAACCTTAGTGAACAGGATAAGCAGAATAAACAACAAGAAATCCACACCTAGGCACATCATAGTCAAGGTGTTAAAAACCAAAGATGCAGAGAAAATCTTTAAGCAGCCAGAATAAAAGACACTACATTCAAGGGAACAATATTGAAATGAAGGCAGACTTCTCAAAAGAAACAACACAAGTCAGAAGCCAATGTTGTGACATTTTTAAAGTGCTAAAGTAAAAATAAACACACAGAACTACCAACATAGAATTATATATCCAAAGAAAATATTCTTCAACAATGTGGGTGACATAAAGAGTGTTTCAGATAAACAAAGACTGAAAGAATTCCTCACCAGCAGACCAACACTAAAAGAAAAAAAGCAAAGACAATTATTCAGGAAAAAGGAAAATGATCCCAGACAGAAACATGGTAAATATAAGTGTATACTTACAATAATTGTAATATTTTATAGTTTATATGTAAAGCTAAAGTGCTTGACAGAAATAATGCAAAAGCTGAGAAACGGATGAATGGAGTTTAAAGGTTCTAGCAGCATCAGAGAAGTGGTACAAATAATTTCTATTAAACGGTGATAAGTCAGAGATTGCTGCTATACTTTCTAAGGTAATTACTAAAAGAAGAAGATATAACTGAGAAGACAGTATAACTGAAGTTATTAGAGGGAAATATACAAAATTAAAATGTTGATTAATCTAAAAGGAGGCAAGAATGAAGAAAAAAAGGAATGTAAAAAAAGACTCAAATAGAAAATGTATCAATAGGTGGTAAATATACTCTAAATCAGATTATGTGAGCAATTAACTATAAATAAACCAAATATTCCCAAGTAAAACACTAAGATTGTCAGATTGGATTTTAGAAAGCCCAAATATATGCAAGTTACAAGAGGTGAACTTTAAATGTTAAGATGCAAAAAAATTGAATATAAAAGGACAAAAATGATATACCATGAAATAATTGACAAAAACACCTTGTATTATTATATTAATATCAGAAAAAGTAAGCAGCAGTACTAGAGGTAAAGAGAGATATTTCAAAATTATAAAGAGGATTAATCAAAGATGATGACATTGTAGTCCTCTATGAGAGGTGTCAAACAATTTGTGAGCATCTTTCATCTACCTCATGACCCAATTAAGATACCAGCAGAGATTTTTGCAGAAATTGACAAGTTGATTCTAAATTCATATATTAATGCAAAGGGCTAAAATAGCCAAAAGCAATCATGAAGAAAAAGAACAAATCTGGAGGACTTACACTACTATGTATCATGCTATGGTTAGTAAGACATTGTGATATTGGTGCAAGGATATACTATTTGGAATGACCATGGGTATAATGTAAAAAAGTAAAGTGTTCAGGCATATAGTATCACATGATATTTTTATTAAGGTGATATTGCAGTGCAGAGGTGAAAGTATAGTCTTTCAACTGCAATTATATCCCAAACATACCATATGAATTGCAAATGAATTGCAGTTTTATGCTAAAAATAATATATTATATGTTTCAGGTGTACAGCAATATAGTTTGATATCTGTATACACTACAGAGTGATTACCATAACAAAGCTAGTTGCCATCCATCCCCAGTATAGTTGACCCCCTTCACCCGTTTCACCCACCCCCCCAACCCCCTTCCACTCTGGTAACCGCTGATCTGTTCTCTATATCTATGATGTTAACTCCATATGTTTGTTTTGTTTTATTTTGTTTGTTCATTTGTCTTGTTTTTTGTATTCCACATATGAGTGAAATAATACAGTGCTTGTCTTTCTCCATCTCACTTATTTCACTTAGCATAATACCTCCAAGGTCCATCCATGTTGTTGCAACTGACAGGATTTCATTCTTTTTGAATGAATGAGTAGTATTCCATACCACTAAGGAAAAATTTGCTTGTGACTTTGGTATAGGAAAATATGTTTTAAACAGGACAGAAAAAGCACTAATGATGAAAGAAAAAAATTGATAACTTTGGCCACACTAAAATTAAGATCTGTTCATCAAAACACATGAATAAAAAATGAAAAAGCAATCCACAGGATGGGAGATGACATTTGAAATACACATATCTGGCAAGCAACTTATATCAAGAAAATACAACGGACTCCTACAAAACAATAAGAAAAAGACAACCCATCTAGAAAAAATAGGCAAGTGACTTGAACAGAACTCCACCAAAAAAGGATATTCAAATATCCAATATATTTGAAAAGGTGTTCAAATTCATTCTCATCAGAGAGAAGCAAATAAGCAAATTAAAAGCATAAAGAGATACCACTACATCCCCACTTGAATGGTTAAAATGTAAATGAAAAATATAAAATACCCAATATTGGCAAAAATGTGTTACAATGGTATGCTGGTAAATGTTTAACAACTGGGTTTCTAAAAAAATAAATAGAAGCCATGATTTTTGTAGTTTCTACTCTCAACAGTGTATATACTACAACCACAGCCAATTTCAATCAACCATCCTGAGGTCACTGAACACAGTTGGGAAGAGACACTCACAATTGGCACTTGAAAGACAGTATGGCCTGCCTCCAGAACACCACTGATGTGGAGCAACAATAATTCTCACATACTGCTGGTGGGAGCATAAATTAATACAAACAGTTTGGAAAACTCTTTGGCAATTTCTTCTAAAAGTTTAAGATATCCATACCCGTATTACACAGCAATTCTATTCTAGAGTATATACTCAACAGAAATGCATATATATCTTCACCAAAAGACATATTCAAGAATTCTCACAGAAGTATTATATGTAAGAGCCAAACAATTTGGATGCTACCCAAATCCCTATCAACAGTTTCAAGGATAAACAAATTGTAATTTAGTGACAATGATATACTATAGATCAGCAGTCAACAAATTGTGGCCCACAGGACAAATTCGGCCATCCCACTGTTGTTATAGCCTCTGAGCTAAGAATGTTACATTTTTAAATGATTACATTTTAAATACTTATATAATTACCTACATAATATTATCAATTTTGCCTCTTGGCCCACAAGTATTAAGCTATTTGCTACCTGGCCCTTTAAGAAAAAGTTTGCTGACCCCTGCTATAAATCAATGAGAGTGAATAATTTACAGCGGTGATCTCTGGACCAGCAGCAGCAGCAGCAGCAACAACTTGTTAGAAATGCAAACTCCTGCGAACCACCCCAGATATATTGAATCAAACTCTGGGGCTGTGACCCAGCAATGCATGTTTTAACTAAGCCCCCTGGTAATTCTGATGCATGCTAAAGTTCAAGAACCATTGATCTACAACCCTAAAAACATGAATGAATATCACAAACATAATGTTGAGTGTAAGAACACAGATACAATAAAGAACATACTATAAGATTCCATTTAAATAAACTTTAAAAACAGGTAATGCTATTAAAAAATCAGAACAGTGGCTACTCATGTAAAGTGATTAGCTGGTGGTTGGGAGCATATGGTGGGATTTTGGAGTACTTGTAATGTTTCTTTATGTGGTTGAAGCTTACCTGCAATTTCCTTGGACTAAGGGAGTTTGTGGAATGTAGTACTTTCAATGCTAAAAGTGGAACAGTCCCAGGAAAATGGTGAGAGTCCTAGGAAAACTGGGGCAAGTTGGTCACCTTAGATAGTTACATATCTATATGTACATTATATTCCATACATTGTCTCAAATCAAGTATCTATAAATAAACCCAACAGAAGATGTTGTAGACCATTACAAAAAATGTAAAAGACTCAGAGACATTAAATAAGACTTAAGTAAATTCAAGTATATACCGTATTCATGAATTAAAGGATTCAATATTGTAATGATGTCCATTTTCTCAAAACTGATAGATTCAATGCAATACTAATCAAAATCCAAACTTTATTTTTGGTATTTTGTTTTATTTTGATGTAATTATATAGATTGATTCTAAAATTCATTCAGAATTGAAAAAGGGCAAAAATAGCTTTTCGTGTACCTATTGGCCATTTGTATGTCTTGTGTGGAAAAATATTTATCGGGTCCTTTGCCCATTTTTAAATTGGATTATTTGGTTTCTTGCTATTGGGTTGTACAAGTTTAATACATATTTTGGATGTTAACTCCATATAAGATGTGTGGTTTGCAAACATATTCTCCCATTCCATATGTTGATTTTTTGTTTTGTTGATGGTTTCCTTTGCAGGACAGGAGCTTTTTAATTTGATGCAGTCACACTTGTTTATTTTTGCCTTTGTTGTCTTTACTTCTGGTGTCAAATCGAAAAAAAATCAATAACTTCCCCCAACCACAATTTTCTTAGTCACAATAGTAATGAAAACAGAAATAATAGTGAAACTATTATTGTGGGGCTTTTTATGTGTCAGGCATTGCTTTAACTACTTCACATGTATTATCTCATAATCCTTATGAAAACATATTCTGTGATTATTATTTATCCACATTTTACAAATGACTAAACTGAAGCATAGAGAGGTTAAATAATTTGCTCAAGATCAAAAAAGTATTTTTGGGTATGTGGTTCATACCTAGGCCTGTCTGTCTCCAAAGCTGAGGTCCTTTTGCTCAACATTTTGTGTGCAAGATTCAGACTGCTGTATACTTTTACAAATACTATGATTGTGGTTGGACAAAAACATTCATAATCAAGTTGGTCTGTCTAAAGTCAAGTAGGTCCTTAGTGATACTCAACAATCCTACCACATTTCTTTTCCATACATTTTCCCACTCTCCTAGAAGACTATTTCTCACTTCATCTTTACTGAAACCACCAACACCCCCTTCCCAACCTCCCTCTCAAATGATGACCTTTCTTCCTATGTCACTGAGAAAAGACAGGCTATCAGAAGAAAACGTCTAACAAGCTTACCACATCTACTCACCCACCAACATTATGCCTATATATTATGCCTTTTTCCCACTACTGTGGATAAACTATCCCTGCTCCTACCCCTCCACTTGTGCCCTGGTTGCCATCTATGTCCCTTCAAGGATAGCACTGAAAAAATTCTACCCCCTCTCTTGCACATCATCACTCCTCCCTCTTTGCTGGATCATCCTCATGACTACTCTGTAATATATATCATCTGTAAAAACCTTTCTCTTAACCCCACATCTCTTCTCAGCTACAACCCCATTTCTTTGTTCCCCTTTAGAGTATAAAACTCCTCAAAAGAGTTGTCTGAACTTACTACCCCAGATTTTTCGCCCTCTGTTCTCTCTTGAATCCACTACAATTTACCACCACTCCACTGATGCTTTTATAGAGCATACCCCTTTATACCACCTTTGCCAAATTCTTTGCCAAATCCAAATCCTATAAACAATTAATATGACTTTTAAGCTATATTTGATATGTGACCACTCACTCCTTCTTGAAACATTTGTTATATTTGATTCTAGTATACCATACCCTCCCCTCTTTATTTTTCTCCTATGCTCTGGATGCTCATTATTAATCTCCTTTGCTAGCCACTCTTAGCCTCTCTGTCTCCAATGTTGGAAAGTCCTAGGGCTTGGTGCTTAAATCTTTTCTCTTCTCTCTGTACTCATTCCTTAACAGATCTCCACTAGTCTCTACATTTTAAATAGTTTTATATGCTTATAATTCCAGAATTTACATTTCTAGACCAGATATCTTCCCTAAAGTGCACCTCAAACTTAATATATCCAAAACCAAAATCCAGATTTTCACTTCTAAACCTGTTCTTCCTACAGTCTTCATAATCTCAACAAATGGCAACTACAACTTTCCCATTATGGATGCCACAAAGAACTTGAGAGTTATCTTAACTTCATTCTTTTTCTCACCTCCTACTTTCAATCCATCAGTAAATCCTGTTGAGTCTACTTTCAAAGAACATTCATAATCTCACCACATCTCACCACATCTGTTTCCACTGCTACCAGTCTAGTTCTGGCCACCATCATCTTTAGCCTGGCCTATTGTAACAGCCTCACAGATTCCTGCTTCCACTTTTGAATCCCCTACTGCCTATTCTTCACTCTGCAACCAGAGTGAAACTTTTAAAACATATATAATACTATGTTACTCATCAATTCAAAATTATCGAAAAGCCTGCCAATTCACTCAGAGTAAAAGCCAAAGCCTTCATAACGGCCTGAAAAACCCTCAATAACTTTTTAAACTTTATCTTCTACTACTCTCCTTTTTCATCATTTCACTCCTTATTATTCTCAAATACATCAGGTATGCCCCACCTCTTCCTGCAACACTCTCTGCCAGTTCATGGCTCCCTACCTTCTTTCAGGTCTCTGCTCAAATGTAACTTCAATAGAATGGACTTCACATCTGGCCAACTCTATTTGTTTATTTTCTATCTTCACACTATAATCTTCATGAAGGCAAACCGTTTGCCTGATTTTTTATCCTGGTTTGTCCCCAGAAAGTAGAATAGCTCCTGACATAAAAAAAATTCCCAATAAATACTTATTGAAAGAATACATGAACAAATGAAGAATAATCTGTTTCCTCTCCCCTCTCCTCAAATAAAAGATTCCAATAAACAGTAATAAAAATAATGAAAGACATAAATCAGGAACCTGGGATTAACATTCACGCACTACCATATATAAAACAGATAATCAACAAGGGCCTACTGAATAGCACAGGGAAGTCTCAATATTCTGTAATGACCTATATGGGAAAAGAATCTGAAAAAGAATGGATATATGTATATGTATATGTATAACTGAATCACTTTGCTGTACACCTGAAACTAACACAACATTGTAAATCAACTATACTCCACAATAAAATAAACTTTTTTTAAAAAAGGAAAGAATAGGTGGTCTGTTTACCCAGTTTTCAAAGGAATTCTGATGAGATATGTAATTCAGAAATGAATTAGTTTCCTATTGCTGCTCTAACAAATTACTACAGACCTAGTGGCTTAAAGTAACACAAATTTCCTTTCTTACAATTCTAGAGGTCAGAAGTCTAAAATTGGTTGGCAGGTCTACCTTCCTACTGGAGGCTCTAAGCAAGAATCTATTCTTTGCTTTTTCCAGCTTCTAGTGGCTGCCCTCAATCCTTGTCTCATGGCCCCATTCCTCCATCTTCAAAGCAGCAGCATAATATCTTCAAGCGCTCTCTCTCTCTCTCTCTCTCTCCAGCTTCCATTATCAGAGCTCCTTCTCTGATTCTGACCTTACTGCTTCCCTCTCATAAGGACCTGTGTGATTACACTGGGCCCACACAGATAATCAAGGAAAATCTCCCCACCTCAAGATCCTTAACAATCACATCTGCAAAGTCTCTTTTGGCATGTCAGGTAACATATTCACAGATTCCCAGGATTAGGACATGGGCATCTTTTGAGGGACATTATTCAGCTTACCATAAGGTAGAACAATTCAAGAAATAAAATAGGTAAAACTTACATAGTGCTTACTATGCACCAGGTCATCATTCTAAGCACTTTACATAAAGCATCTTAATTAGAATTCAATAAGATGCTGCATGTAAAGTCACATTATTTGTGTTGTTGGTAGTTACTATTATTATCTCCACTTTTAATACATTAGGAAACTAAGACACAGAGAAGTAAGGTAACTTGATCACTTAATTTCCAACATATTGAATAAAAAAAAAACTTCTTCAGATCAATACTGAAAGCTGGAAAATATGGGGATATTCCTTCAAAATTCTGGAAAATAATTATTTCCAGCTTAGAACTGTACCCTGCCAAAGTACTAACCAGTTTTGATGCTAAAATAAATGTCTTTACAGATATCCAAGAACTAAAAAAAATTTACCTTCAACACACTCTTTCTCAGGGAGCTGCTAGAATAGGTGCTGTAGTAAAATAGAGCATAATTTAAGAAAAGAAAATGAGATCCAAACAACAAACAAACAAAAAAACAGGAACTCCAACCCAAGATGGAAGAGAAGAGAATTCCAAAGTTGTCCTGAAAATGGATATTCCCAAGATTACAGCTGTGTAGCAGACCTAGAGAGCAACAAGACCTAGAGAGCAACTAGGGCCTCAACAAAAAAAAATGCAATTGAGAGATTATATAATATTTCTGAACATAATTAAAAGATATTTATGCTTAATGATTGATCAAGAAAAAGGTAAACAGACGAATAACTAGGTACCATGAACTCCAGGTAAGGCAACAGGTTGTACAACAGAAGAATTGGCACCATGTTACAATAAGTTACCAAACTATTGAGAGAATAGGAAGAAGTGTGTGTGTGTGTGTGTGTGTGTGTATACATGTGCGCACACACTGGTCAATGGGAATGTCTATGAGAAAGTGGTCATTATTGTTCATACAGAAAGTAGGAGCTGAGGCTCGGGCTTTGGTCAGAGCGCAGGGAGAGGACTGAGGTTGGCGGCGTGAACACAGCCTGCAGGGGGTTAGTGCGCCACGGCTAGCCAGGAGGGAGTCCGGGGAAAAGTCTGGACCTGCTGAAGAGGCAAGAGACTTTTCCTTCCCTCTTTGTTTCCTGGTGCACGAAGAGAGGGGATTAAGAACGCTGCTTAAAGGAGCTCCAGAGACGGGCGTGGGCCGTGGCTAATAGCGTGGACCCCAGAGATGGGCATGAGACGCTAAGGCTGCTGCTGCCACCACCAAGAAGCCTGTGTGTGAGCACAGGTCACTATCCACACCCCACTTCCGGGGAGCCTGTGCAGCCTGCCACTGCCAGGGTCCCGGGATCCACGGACAACTTCCCCAGAAGAACGCACAGCGCGCCTCAGGCTGGTGCAACGTCACGCTGTACTCTGCCGCCACAGGCTCGCCCTGCACTCTGAGATCCTCCCTCCCCGCTGGCCTGAGTGAGCCAGAGCTCCCGAATCAGTGGCTCCTTTAACCCCTTCCTGTCTGAGCGAAGAACAGACGCCCTCCGGCGACCTACATGCAGAGGCGGGGCCAAATCCAAAGCTGAGCCCCTGGGAGCTGTGCCAACAAAGAAGAGAGAGGGAAATCTCTCCCAGCAGCCTCAGGAGCAGCGGATTAAATCTCCACAATCAACTTGATGTACCCTGCATCTGTGGAATACATGAATAGACAACGAATCATCCCAAATTGAGGAGGTGGACTTTAAGAGCAAGATTTATGATTTTTTTCCCCTTTCCCTTGTTTTGTGAGTGTGTATGTGTATGCTTCTGGGTGAGATTTTGTCTGTATAGCTTTGCTTGCACCATTTGTCCGAGGGTTCTATCCATCCGTTTTTTGTTGTTTTTTTGTTTGTTGGTTTTTAAATTTTTTTTCTTAATAATTACATTTTATTTTAATAACTTTATTTTATTTTACTTTATCTTCATTCTTTCTTTCCTTCCTTCCCTCATTTAGACAATGAATCATCCTAAATTGAGCAGGTGGACTTTGAGAGAAAGATTTATGATTTTTTCCCCTTTTCCCCTTTTTGTGAGTGTGTATGTGTATGCTTCTGTGTGAGATTTTGTCTGTATAGCTTTGCTTCCATCATTAGTCCCAGGGTTCTATCCATCCGTTTTTATGTTTTTTGTGTTTTCTTTCCTCTTAATAATTATTTTTTTATTTTAATAACTTTATTATATTTTATCTTACTTTATTTTATTTTACTTTACCTTCTTTCTTTCTTTAAAGAGCTAGTTGAATAAAAGAGTACTTTACATTTCAAAAAAAAATCTGTTCAAGGGGTGTGCAGCAGTAACATCGTCTTCAGCAGAAAGGGACACAGAACTAGTAAGAACTCAAATTCTTTCTAAAGCTCAAATTCCCCAAAATCAATAATTCTGGTATTTAGCGTGGTTCCCAGATTCTTACTATAAGCTTTTATCATTAGACCACAGAGACCAGAGCTGAATTTCTTGCTTTGTTGGGTTTTTTTTCTTTTTCCAGATCATACAACTATAAGAAGTCCACATGTCCAGATCTCTTTTCCCTAGAAGGGTCATTCTGAAATCTATTCCCTGTAGCATAAGCACAGTGAGCCTCCTTAAAAAAAAAAAGAAAGAAAGAAAGTAAACAGTCAGTACCAAAAGAAATTACAAAGAAATAAGTTTATAACTGTTATTTAGAAATATGAAACTACCAGACAAAATATGTGCAGTTTAAAGTGATTATGTTGGGGTGGAGAGAATCAGAAGTGAAGGGAATTAGAGGACAGCTTGTTTTTTCTTTAGAAGTCCAATATTACTATTTGGCTTTCTAAAACATGTATATATGTGACACTGCTGGTAGGAAAAGAAGCTTTGTGAAAGTCTCTCCAAGAAAATCTGGGTCTAGGTCTTAGCCTCACCTCATGGTTTGTTGTATGACTTTTGGACAAGAAAAACTCCTGTAATTCTACCAGCCAAAAGGCAAAAATAAATAATGACAGTGAGTGTTAAGGTTTTAGCTGAGAATGGAAGGAAAAAACGAATTTTTACTGGTACCAAATTACCCAATTTTGTAATGTTTGCCAGTGCTGCTCAGCTGCTCCAGAACCAGGCATTTATCTAAGTTTGGAGGTTGGTTGTGCTATTTAACTATATATACATGTTACCTTAAAAAATTAAAGAATTATTCCATATGGAATGAATTACCTTAAGAGATAAGTCTGCAACATCTATGGTAACCATACATTCCATTTTGTGCAGAAAAGAAGTCCCAGGTTCTACCCTGTGTCCCAGCATAATTATTCATACTGCCCACTTTTAATCACAAAAGTATTCCAGTTTGGATGATACATTATATAGTTTCCTTACCAATACATGTTAAATACTTGCTAAATATATGCTAAAGGAGAGGTTAGGCAGCAATTTAACAGGGTTGTTTTCTAGAGGGTTAGTGCATCAACAGGAGATTGGATTAGGTAACCAGTAAGGTATTTTCCAACTGTAAACTTCTAGGATTCTTATTTTTTAACTGGGCCAATTTACTTCATAAAGAAGGCAAAAAGATGTTCTGCTGCTTCTGTTGGCATAGAATTCAAGATTATCCAAAATAAAACTCTCTTTCTGCCAACTGTTTTTATCTGCCACTACCCACCAGCCCTCAGTCATCCCAGGCTCCTCCCCTAATGCAAGAATTCACCACCACCCACTCAACCTCCCACATGCTTTTGGCCTTGCTTTGGCAAAGACAGTAAAGCCCACCAAATATTCCTTTTTCTCCCATGTATTTTCCAGCCCCCTTCATGTTGAGCAGCATCATGGTACTAGTTCTGGCCAACTCAATGCGTGTGGAAGGTCATGTGCCATCAGCCTGGGTCCCTGAGTGACTGGAGTAGAGCTCCCCATGCCAACCAGCATTGGAAAGATACTAGAAGAAAGAAATACATGTTAGTTGTGTAGACATTAGGATGAGGACTGGGAGGAGTCTGTTACCACAGTGTTGCCTGTGACTAACGCACCTTCATTGACAGGCATCTCTGAATCCTTTGCTAAGCAACTCAGGCTGCATTTAGTTTCTCTGCAGCCATGTAAGATATGTATAGTTTCTATCTGAGGAAGGGAATAAAGAAAGCCACCTGGGGAATCATTTATTCTAAGGGAAATGAATAGAACATCTCTGTGGAAAGAGTAATGTTGGGCCTGATCATCTCTCCTCCTGAGACCAGATGCTCAGGTCTGTTTAGAGCCTAGTCTCATCTCAACTTGCTATAAACGAAGGTGACCTTTAGGTTTATAACTAGTTTTTACAGCTGATTTTTGTACACAACTGCTTCTTTGTTTGTTTTTCTTATATTTTATCAACTGAGCATTTTCTGAAAACATATTCCAGGAGACAATTCAGGTTGAAGGTTGTGGTCTCTTTTCTCAAAGAGTTCAAGGTGTAATAGGGAGGTAGAAATGTAGTCACCTGAATACAATATGAGGTGGAATCAAGTCAGTGCTGTTATGGATAGGCATGCTCTGAGGGAGTGAATGATTCAAGAGGACTGGGCTATAATAAGGAAAGGATCAATGATGAGTGCCATTGTTTGACTTCCTAACACCCCGCCCGGCACACCCTCCACCACGAACAACACAATAATCTGAGGTATTCAAACCTGGATATTACATCTTACTTGATAAGATTCTTACAATGAGATAACTGCTGTTTTGCTCACCATTAAACTTTAAAGATTTTAAAACATTTGTATACTTTTGATATAGTATATACTTTGCTAAAAACTACTGAAAGAGGGCTTCCCTGGTGGCGCAGTGGTTGAGAGTCCGCCTGCCGATGCAGGGGACACGGGTTCGTGCCCTGGTCCGGGAAAATCCCACATGCCGCGGAGCGGCTGGGCCTGTGAGCCAGGGCCGCTGAGCCTGAGCGTCCGGCGCGTGTGCTCCGCAACGGGAGAGGCCACAGCAGTGAGAGGCCCGCATATCGGAAAAAAAAAAAAAAAAAACTACTGAAAGATGTTTTTTTAAAACAGACAAAACACTAATCCTCTTGGCAAAGACTTGAGAGACTAAAATACATATACATTCAAGATAAATTTGGTCAAACCTATATAATGCCAGAATTGTTATAAATTAGTCATAAAGATAGATGATGATCTGCCTTAGAGCTAGGATCCAAAGCTTTCTACACGAAGCTACTGAAGAATCTGGCTTCCCTAAACATATTACCAGTCTTAAACTATGCCATCCATGACTTCTCTGGCCCTGGGGATAGCTGTGGAATGGATGATGCTTCAGCCATCTTTGTAGTAGGATTAAGTTGACTGATGCACCCTCTACGGTAAAATTATACAGACAAAAGTTTATCACTAGAAATTGAACCTCAGGTTGAGGAGGAGGACAGCTGATCAAAAGCACTAACTCTATATCACTCTGACTTTCACTTTTCCCTGAAGGATGCAACTTAACGCTTTGGCCCAACAAACCCTTTCACTTGGTTTCTTCTTAGCATAACTGAGACAGGTTGAAATTTTTTCAACGAAAAAAATATTTCTCTAAATTCTAAGGGAGTGAAAAAAAACAAACATAGATAGCACAAAACACAAAAAGGAGACATGATTCAGTTTATACAGGCCCCACCTAGTCCATCTGCTGTCTTGCTCTAAATAGCTGATACAATCTTGCAGCACCTTGCCTTGATTTTTTTTCTTTACCTTATAGCTACTGAGTTATCTTATTTTCACCAACCTATTACCCAAAGATCCCCCTGGACAAGCTAATACAATTCATAGTAGGGAGAATGAAAGAGAGACAGAGAGAGACAAAGAGATAAATTGAATTCCCCCTATGTTGACTACCTATTAAAATCCTCCCACTCAAATCTGGCTTTCTATTTTCTAGGCTGAAGCATAAGTCTCTCTCTCCCTGGTAAATGACTTCACCGATGATATTCTGCCCTTACATAAAGGCTGTATTCCTATGCCAAATATAGATATAGCATTACCAGAATGCAGTATCCATACACCTAGATTTACATATATTTAGAGAGAATAACAGGGAAGGTATGGAGGGCATCTCATCACACACAGTGCTTCTCAATGTGTAGTTCCAGAATTATTTATAGTAGAATCTCTTGCAAAATGGAAATTCCTGTGCACTGCAAGAGAGTACTGAATCAGTGTTGGGTGAGACCAACAAACATGATCTTTATAACAGATCAGATGATTCTGATGTACCTGAAAGTTTAAGAGTCCCTGGAATAAATGCTCAGGCAAAATTAGATGATTAAATTCATATTATGTTAAGACAAACAGTGCCTTGAACTATGCAATATGCTTTTATATATATGAACTCCTATAAACTTCACAGAAGCCCTGTCAAAAAGGTCCCATTTTGGGCTTCCCTGGTGGCGCAGTGGTCGAGAGTCCGCCTGCCGATGCAGGGGACGCGGGTTCGTGCCCCGGTCCAGGAAGATCCCACATGCCACGGAGCGGCTGGGCCCGTGAGCCATGGCCGCTGAGCCTGCGCGTCCGGAGCCTGTGCTCCACAACTGGAGAGGCCACAACAGTGAGAGGCCCACGTACCGCAAAAAAAAAAACCAAAAAAAACCATCTGGATTTATGGGATGATGTTTCTCTTATTACTTCATTCCCAGCGTGATACATATTAAAACTATTTTGCTCAATGTTCTGAAGCAGACTCTATATCAAAAGTACAGTGGTGAAGTTGTTTAGTATATTACTGCAATGTTATGAATCAGCACCAGTTGATGGAACTCTTAAAAGTAATGAAAGACAGCAAATGTAATGATCTGTGGTCTTTGTCAACGCTCATTGGTTGAGTAATGAAAGACTAACAATGGTGTGTTAGTTTCTGCTTTATAACAAAGTGAATCAGCAATACATATACTATATCACCATATTTCCTCCCTCTTGCGTCTCCCTCCCACCCTCCCTATCTCACCCCTCCAGGTGGTCACAAAGCACCGAGCTGATCTCCCTGTGCAATGCGGCTGCTTCCCACTACCTATCATTTTAACATTTGGTAGTATATATATGTATATGCCACTCTCTCACTTCGTCCCAGTTTACACTTCCCCCTCCCCATGTCCTCAAATCCATTCTCTACATCTGCGTCTTTATTCCTGTCCTGCCCACGTTCTTCAGAACCTTTTGTTTTTTTTAGATTCCATATATATGTGTTAGCATACGGTATTTGTTTTTCTCTTTCTGACTTACTTCACTCTGCATGACAGACTCTAGGTTCACACACCTCACTACAAATAACTCAATTTTGTTTCTTTTAATGGCTGAGTAATATTCCATTGTATATATATGTGCCACATCTTCTTTATCCTTTCACCTGTCGATGGGCACTTAGGTTGTTTCCATCTCCGGGCTATTGTAAATAGAGCTGCAATGAACATTTTGGTACATGATTCTCTTTGAATTATGATTTTCTCAGGGTATATGCCCAGTAGTGAAAAACTGTTGCTTTGTAGTATAGTCTGAGGTCAGGGAGCCTGATTCCTCCAGCTCCGTTTTTCTTTCTCAAGGTTGCTTTACCTATGTGGGGTCTGTTGTGTTTCCATACAAATGGTGAAATTTTTTGTTAAAGTTCTGTGAAAAATGCCATTGGTAGTTTGATAGGGATTGCATTGAATCTGTAGATTGCTTTGGGTAGTAGAGTCATTTTCTCAGTGTTGATTCTTCCAATCGAAGAACATGGTATATCTCTCCATCTGTTTCCATATCTTTAATTTCTTTCAACAGAGTCTTATAGTTTTCTGCATACAGGTCTTTTGTCTCCTTAAGCAGGTTTATTCCTAGGTATTTTATTCTTTTTGTTGCAATGGTAAATGGGAGTGTTTTCTTAATATCTCTTTCAGATTTTTCATCTTTAGTGTATAGGAATGCAGGAGATTTCTGTGCATTAATTTTGTATCCTGCTACTTTACCACATTCACTGATTAGCTCTAATAGTTTTCTGATAGCATCTTTAGGATTCTCTATGTATAGTATCATGACATCTGCAAACAGTGACAGCTTTATTTCTTCTTTTCCCATTTGGATTCCTTTTATTTCTTTTTTTTTTCTCTGATTACTGGGGCTAAAACTTCCAAAACTATGTTGAATAATAGTGGTGAGATTGGAAAGGCTTGTCCTTTTCCTGATCTTAGAAGAAATGGTTTCATTTTTTCACCATTGAGAACAATGTTAGCTGTGGGTTTGTCATATATGGCCTTTATTATGTTGAGGTAAGTTCCCTCTATGCCTACTTTATGGAGGGTTTTTACCATTGTGTGTTGAATTTTGTCAAAAGCTTTCTCTGCATCTATTGAAGTGATCATATGGTTTTTCTCCTTCAGTTTGTTAATATGGTGTATCACATTGATTGATTTGCATATATTGAAGAATCCTTGCATTCCTGGGATAAACCCCACTTGATCATGGTGCATGATCCTTTTAATGTGCTGTTGGATTCTGTTTGCTAGTACCTTGTTGAGGATTTTTGCATCTTTGTTCATCCGTGATATTGGCCTGTAGTTTTCTTTTTTTTTTTTTTTTGACATCTTTGTCTGCTTTTAGTATCAGGGTGATGGTTTTGTAGAATGAGTTTGGGGGTGTCCTCCCTCTACTATATTTTGGAAAAGTTTGAGAAGGAAAGGTGTTATCTCTTCTCTAAATATTTGATGGAATTTGCCTGTGAAGCCATCTTGTCAGAAGGAAAGAAATCATAAAGATCAGATCAGATAAGAAATAAATGAAAAAGAAATGAAGGAAACAATAGCAAAGATCAATGAAACTAAAAGCTGGTTCTTTGAGAAGATAAACAAAATTGATAAACCATTAGCCAGACTCAACAAGAAAAAAAGGGTGAAGACTCAAATCAATAGAATTAGAAATGGAAAAGGAGAAGTAACAATTGACACTGCAGAAATACAATGGATCATGAGAGAGCACTACAAGCAAGTATATGCCAATAAAATGGACAACCTGGATTCTTAGCAAAGCACCACCTTCCGAGACTGAACCAGTAAGAAATATAAAATATAAACAGACCAATCACAAGCACTGAAATTGAGACTGTGATTAAAAATGTTCCAGCCATTAAGTTTTGAAGTGGTTTCTTACACAGAAATGAAAAATTGTTTAAAGATGCCAGTTTTACCCTGATTATAAATTAGATAAAACATAATAAAACTACAGACCAATGTCAATCATGAACATGGATATAAATTTTTAATAAAATATTAGCAAGTTGTATCCAACAATATGTAAAAGTAATGTCATACAAAGTAAAATTTATCTCAAGAATTTAAGATTCAACATTTATAAATCAATCAGTGTAATTCAAGATATGCTAAGATCTGAATATTTCTGGACCCCCAAAATTTATATGTTGAAAATCTAATTCTCAGTGTGATGGTATTAGGTGGGGCCTATGGGATATAATTAGTTCATGAGGACAGAGTCTCATGATTAGGATGAATGCCCTTATAAATGAGACTCCAGGGAGATCCGTCACCCCTTCTGTCATGTGGAGAGACAGCAAGAAGACACTAGATATAAACCAGAAAGAGGGCCCTCACCAGAACACAACCATGCTGACACCTTGATTTTGTAGTTCACAGACTCCCGAAATGTGAGAAATAATTTTTTGTTGTTTATAAGCTACCCAATATGTGGTATTGCCTTATAGTAATCCAAATGGACTGACACCATATTAACAGGTTAAAAAAATATGATCATCTCAAAAAATGCAGGAAAAACTTTTCACAAAATTAAATACTAAATTCCTAATTTTAAAAACCTCTCAGAAAGCTTGGAATAAATGTAAGTTTCCACAACATGATAAAATCCATTCACAAAAATCTTACAGCTAACATGTTACCTAGTAATGAAAGACAACATTCTCCCCCTAAGATCAGAAGCAAGGCAAGAATGTCCATTCTCACCACTTCTGTTAAATATTCTACCATCAATATGAGATTTTGCAATCAATCAAATAAAAGGGGGAACAGAATTCATCCAGCTTGAAAAGAAAGATGTAAAACTGTCTTTATTTGCAGATGACGTGATCATCTATGATTAACTATGTAGAAAATCCTATGGAATTTATAGGAAAGTTGCTAATTACTAGCTACAGAAAAGTTAGCAATGTTATAAGATATAACATCAGTATACAAAAGTCAATTATATTTCTATATATGAGCAATAAACAATCATTAAATGAAATTAAAAGAACTAATCAATATAATTTATATTAGCACCAAAAAGAAATAAGAGATAAACCTGGAAAAAGATGTGCAAGACTGAAAACTAAAATTATCTCTAAGAGAAATTAAAGAAGACCTAAAAAATAAGATACTATATTTATGGATTGGAAAAATCAGTATTGTTATGAGTCAATGCTCTCCAAATTGATCTATAGATTC
The DNA here is from genome assembly GCF_003031525.2 of Neophocaena asiaeorientalis asiaeorientalis. NCBI lineage: Eukaryota > Metazoa > Chordata > Mammalia > Artiodactyla > Phocoenidae > Neophocaena > Neophocaena asiaeorientalis. Next base: position 666,899 of record NW_020175057.1, read on the forward strand.
AATGCAATCCCTATCAAAATTCCAGAAGGATCTTTTTATAAAATATCAAGAAGCAAATTTTAAAATTGCCTTAGATAGAAAGGCAAACAATCTAGATTAGCCAGAGCAAGTTTGAAAGAGAAGAAAAAAGTTGGAGTATTTACACTACCTGATGTCAAGACATATTCTAAAGCTATAATAACAAGACAGTATGATATTGGAATAAATATAGACAAATAGACCAATGGAATAGAGTCCAGAAACAGACCCATATTACATATGGTCAACTGAATTTTTCCAGAGTACAGAGGCAATTCAGTGGAGAAGGGATAGTATTGTCAACAAATTGTGAAGGAATAATTGGATCGTATATGCAAAAAATTAAACCTTGATGCAAATTGTACAGTATATACAAAAATTACCTGAAAATGTATCATAAACTTAAATGTAAAAACCTGAAACTATACATCATCTAGAAGAAAATAGAAGAAAATGTTGAGTGTGGATTATGCAAAGATTTATTACATACTAAACTAGAAGTTCAACCCATGAAATAATTAATAAATTGAACTTCATCCAAGTTAATAAATTCTGTTCTTCAAAAGACACTGTTAAGAGAATAAACAGACACGCTACACATTGGGAGAAATTATTTGCAAATCACATATCTGATAAAGGATTGTACTTAGAATATATAAAAACCAACGAAGTTTAATAAGAAAACAACTCAATTCAAAAATGGGCAAAAATACTCACCAAAGAATATATATGGATAGCAAATAGGCACATAAAATATTGCTCAACATTATAAGACATGAGGGAAAAGCAAATTAAAATCTGGAGGCACCACTTTAGGCATACTGGTATGTCTAAAACTAAAAAGACTGCTCATACCAAGTGTTGCTGAAGTTGTGAAGCAACTGGACTTCTCATACACTGCTGGTAGGAATGGTAAAATGGTTCAATGCTGGTAGGAATGGTAAAATTGTACAATGGTACAATTTTGGAAAATAGTTTTGTATATACTTACCATATGGCCCAGCCATACCACCCAAGGTATTTACTCAAGAGAAGTTAAAATATGTGTTCATACAAAGACTTGTACATGAATCTTCATAACAGCTTTATTCATAATATCCAACAACTAGAAAGCAGATCAATGACAGCATGGGGGTAGGTGAGAACAATCATATGGGAGGGGGGGATTACAAAAGGGAATGAGGAAACCTTTGGAGATGATAGATAGGTTCCTTCTCTTGATTATGGTGATGGCTTCATGGGTTTATGCTTAAGTCAAAATATATCAAATTGTACTACATAAATATATGCAGTTTCTTTCATATTGATTATACCTCAATGATGTTATTTTTAAAGGCTTCTCTGCTAAGAAAACTTTTAAAACACAGTCCGGCTTCACTTTCAAGATGGTCAGTTAAGCACATGTGTTTACTTTTTCTTCCTCAAACAGAAATGCATTGACCCAAAGTGGTTTGGAAGTGCATATTGGGGAACCTAATACAGTCTAGAAACTGAATCCAGGAAGATTTCCCAAAGGAAGTGACATTCATTTTGAGATCTTGAGAGTAAATAAGAGAAGGAAAGGCTAACAGAAAGTTAAGAGAGCTTTAGGCAGAATGAACCATGTGAGAAGTTTTCCAACTTGGTTAAATACTGCAAGTTTCCCTGGACCTTAATGAGATTGAGAAAATTTTAAATTTCAAGATATTTCTTGAGGATTGATTATATTTTAAATAATGATTTAAATAGAGCTTGTTTTAAACATGACACCCTGGATTTTACATCACACATAATACCCTATAAGCATAGAGCTAGAAAGACTCTTAAGAGAGCATTGAAACCAGTGGTACTCAATTATAATCTCCCTCCCTCTATCAACAGTCATATATAACACAAGATAACTCTCAAAAGAAAGGTAATTCTCCGTCTTTTATTTATTTATTTATTTTGGCCATGCAACGAGGCATGTGGGATCCTAGTTCCTTAACCAGGGATTGAACTCACACCCCCAGCATTGGAAGCACAGAGTCTTAACCACTGGACCACCAGGGAAGTCCTCTCAGTCTTTTAATATACCTCTTACTTCCTCGTGGGAGTCTCTACTCTCAACTGAATGTTTTCATTTTACAAATGGAAAAACTAAGTCCCAGAGAGGATAAGGAGACTTCCCCAATATCACATAGCAAAGAAATAGCAAAGTTAGGATAAGAACTCAGGGTTTCTGAGTTGCAAGCAAGTGGTGCTTTTTCTGCAATAACCAATGAGACAATATAGTGAAACATGGGCTCTAGAGTAAGACTGACAGAATCAAAGTCTGGGCCTATTTCTTACTAGTCATGTAACCTTGGACAACTTAATCTTCCTAAGCCCATTTACTCATCTTTAAGATTAAATGGTTAATATTTTGAAAAGTGCTTAAAACAATGCATTGAAATAAAAATGAATATTTGTTGTTTAGGAAGAACTCTGAGTTGCCATAGCTCCATAAGGATTCACATCATGCCATACTTGGTAAATTTACTAGAATCAGGGGAAGTGGGAAGAAGTCTGGCAGCTTATCCCTTGGAATGAAGTTCATTTGCATTAAATAACAGAAAAAAAAAGCCAGCAGAGACCCTCACGCTGAAAGATATTGATCTTAAGGTGTATGTCCAGCTAACTCGGAGTCTCCCCTCCCACAGGGGTATGTATAGGGAGAAGAGACTGTAAGACAAAATTTCCTAAGTTCTTCCAGAAAAACCCTTACTATGACCTTAATCCCACACAGGAAGTTTACTTGTGCAAGTAGGCATCAGAAGGAATACAGTTTGTGAGTTAGTTAAAGAGGTGGAAAGAGGTCTATCTGAAATCTGAGGCAAAGTTATAAAGACAGAGGTAGATGGGTGTGACTCCTAACACAGATGGTAAACTGGTAGATATTTGAAATGTGTGCATACGTGTTTTGTGCAATCCTACATGGCTCAGTTCAGCCAGAGTTTTCTGTGTTCTCCAAGTGATTTTCTTGGACAAAATCACACATAAGCCAAATCCACATTACACTCAAATTGTCCCCGAATATATCAATCACATTGGAATAAATTCGTGTTTTCAAGGCACATGTTACAGCATAACTGACTATATGTTAGACATCAAAGTGCACATGTCAAGTAAGCAATTGGATTTACAAATCTAGAGTTCATGGTAGAGGTATCCATTAAATCTAACTTGGAAGTGATCAACATATATATGCTATGGAAAGTCATGGGATTAGATGAGACTTCCTAGGGAGTGAATATAAATGAATATAAATGTAGAGGTCACATAACTGAGCCCTGGTGAAACCATGCAGGAGCCTGTGGGGCTCCCAGGTACAGAAGCCTTTCTGTCCCCTGTTTTCTTGTTTGTAGAGAAAGGACCCCAGCCTCCATGACCTTCCCCCCTCCCCAAGTTCCAAAGGGCAGATTCAAACAGTTGCTAATCAAGGCAGGAGCAGCCAAGAAATCACCTGAGAAGCTCATCAAGTTTACCTGAGACCAGATTAAAGGAGTGGGGGGGGCGGGGGGGCAGCCTGCACACACCCTAATCTTGTCAGCAACCCCACTCTTGAACCATTGCTATAAAACTCCTCATCAAATCCTCCCAGGTGGGGACACAGAGTTTTTCGGGGCAGGAGCCCACTATGTCCCCCTTTGCCTGGCAAAGCAATAAAGCTATTCTTTTCTACTTCACCCAGAACTCTGTCTCTGAGATTTGATTCAGCACCAGTGCACAGAGGCCGAGCTTTCAGCATCACTGGGACAGCCACAACATACAGAAGTCAAGAAGATGATGAGGAATAAGGAAAGGACTCTGAGAAGGAGCAGCCAGAAGAGAGGTTGGAGAAGAATCGGGAGAAGGAACTCTTCCTGAAAGCCAAGTGAAGAAAGTCTCCAAGGAGTAGGAAGTAATCAACCAGGTCAAATATAGCAGATAGGTCAAAAAAGGACTGGGAAATGTTCTTAGAATATGGTTAACTGAAAGTGACAGGTAACCTTGACAAGAACATTTGGTGGAGTGGTGAGAGAGAAAGCCTGATTGGAGATAGTTGAAGGGTGAATGGAGAAAGAGGGACTGAGGACAGATAGTATAGGGAACTCTTTTGAGGGGAAGATAAATAGAGAAAAGGGCAACATGAGACATCAGCGTTTTTTAAGATTAAAAAAATTTTGTATGCTAATCAGATTAGAGGAGAAGAAAAATTTGATCATATAGGAGACAAGGTAGAATTGCTGCATCTGCCATTGTACTAACAGAGTACAGGAAATGGAATCTAGGGCAGAGATGCTAAGAGTATGGACAGATCATCCTCAGTAACAAGAGTGAAGAGAGAGTTCCTGGGCACAGATGTGGGTAAGTGGGAGAGATGCCAGTAGCATGTACAGGTTCTCTTCTGATTGCCTCTGTTTTCTCAATGAAGTAGGAATCAAGGTCAGCAGAGGAGAGTGAGGTATAGGAGGAGGTGTTGGACATTCTAGGAGAGAAAAATTAAACTGTTGTTCAGGAGAGCTTAAGAGTTAAAGGACTAGGGTAACATGAGAGCACATTTGTTTAAAAATTTTCTTATACATAGAACTGCTATATGTGGCAAAGTGTACAGACAATTTTAATTTTGTTAAATATTGTCAAATTGACCTCTGAGGTTATATTAGTTCACATTCCCACATGTAACAAGTCTGCTTCCCCAAGTTTTTGCCAACACAGTATGCTCTCAAACATTTTCACCCTTCCCAATCTGATAGTTGAAAATGATATCAGTGCAACTTTAATTTGCATTCCTCTGACTTAAATGAAGTTGAATATCTTTTCTTATGATTAATGACCAAGAACCACAGATAGAACTGGATCCTCCCAGGGAGCTGTGACTCAGTAAATTAGGCAAGCAATTTCTTTCTGTCCTAGGTTTTCACTTATTCAACCAGTATTTATTGAATGTCTAGTATGGATCATGCATTGTTCAAGTGATTAAGGAATACAGCAGTGAGCAAAAACAAAACAAAACAAGCTCAGAACCTGAACTGGGCACCATAGCCCAGAATCACAGAAACTCCAGGGAAGAAGAGGTCTCAGATAACCTATAATCTAAGATCACAAAACAAGGATCTGGACTAGTACCCAGGGCAGAGATAAAGCTTTCTTTTATGTGCTATGGAGAGAGACAAAAGGATTTTTAAGCTGATAAGTGACAATAAATCAGAGTTAAGATTTAGGATGACAAATTAACCCATATGTCTGTGATAGACTAAGGATGGAGGAGAAACAGTGGCTGGTTCAGCAAGTGCTTAATAAATATGAAAGGAGAAAAAGAAGGGAAAGGACCATCCAAGAAAGAAGTCATTCCAGATACAACAACAGCCCTCTTTTTCCTAGAACTCTGAATCAAACGGTCTTGTAGGTTCTTGGAAAGAAGCAGAATACAGAAGAAACAGCTGCTGGAAGCTGTGCTTAGCCACTGCCCCAGGTCCTCTGGACTCTAATTTTCCAGGCATTGTATGCAATGGCAAATCTACAGCAGAGCAGGAGGTGTAATGCCTCTTTTTTTTTTTTTTTTTTTGGTACGCAGGCCTCTCACTGTTGTGGCCTCTTGCATTGCGGAGCACAGGCTCTGGACGCACAGGCTCAGTGGCCATGGCTCACGGACCTAACCGCTCCGTGGCATGTGGGATCTTCCTGGACCAGGGCACGAACCCGTGTCCCCTGCATGACTCTCAACCACTGTGAGACCAGGGAAGCCCATGTAATGTCTCTTTAAAGATAGATCTTCAGCCTTAAATAAATTCCTCTTGGCAATGCTCTCAGCTATTGCCCCTGGAGACTGGTACAAATTTCCATTCAAGTATCAAATAACCAAATACACTGAACTATTTAACTCACATTTGCCTGAACCAAGTTCCTCAATGATAATCTAACATGCAAACCAAGAGAATAATGCTATTTGAGAGGTTTTGTTGCTTTCTCCCTCCACAGGCAGTGCCCACATGTATACAATTCCAGTCAAACAGGTAAATTAGCTAACTATCTCATCAAAATAGGAAGTACCTAGAGGAGTCAAAAAAGGTAGTGACAGAGACCTTCAAGATGGCAGAGGAGTAATACGTGGAGATCACCTTCCTCCCCACAAATACATCAGAAATACATCTACATGTGGAACAACTCCTACAGAACACCTACTGAATGCTGGCAGAAGACCTCAGACTTCCCAAAAGGCAAGAAACTCCCCCACATACCTGACCGTGTGGCAGATAGTGTCTTGGTGCTCTGGCTAGGTGTCAGACATGTGCCTCTGAGGTGGGAGAGCCGAGTTCAGGACATTGGTCCGCCAGAGACCTACCTGCTTCACGTAATATCAAACGGTGAAAGTCTTCCCAGAGATCTCCATTTCAATGCTAAGACCCAGCTCCTCTCAACGAGCAGCCAGCTACAGTGCTGGACACACCATACTATGCCAAACAACTAGCAAGAGAGGAACACAACCCCACCCATTAGCAGAGAGGCTGCCTAAAATCATAATAAGGTCACAGGCATGCCAAAACACACCACAAGATGCATTTCCGCCCACCATAAAGACAAGATCCAGCCTCATCCACCAGAACACAGGCACTAGTCCCCTCTACCAGGAAGAATACACAACCCACTGAACCAACCTTAGCCACTGGGGGCAGACACCAAAAACTATGGGAACTACGAACATGCAGTCTGTGAAGAGGAGACCCCAAAAAAGTAAGTAAAGCAAAATGAGAAGACAGACCACAGCAGATGAAGTAGCAAGGTAAAAACCCATCAGAACAAACAAATGAAGAGGAAATAGGCAGTCTACCTGAAAAGGAATTCAGAGTAATGATAGTAAAGGTGATCCAAAATCTTAGAAATGGAATGGAGAAAATATAAGAAACCTTTAACAAGGACCTAGAAGAATTAAGAGCAAACGAAGAGTGATGAACAACAAAATAAATGAAATTTTAAATTCTCTAGAAGGAAACAATAGCAGAATAACTGAGGCAGAAGAACAGATAAGTGACCTGGAAGATAAAATAGTGGAAATAACTACCACAGAGAAGAATAAAGAGAAAAGAATTGAGGACAGTCTTGGAGACATCTGGGACAACATGAAATGCACAAACATTCGAAATAGAGGAGTCCCAGAAGAAGAAGAGAAAAAGAAAGGGACTGGGAAAATATTTGAAGAGATTATAGTAGAAAACTTCCCTAATATGGGAAAGCAAATAGTCAATCAAGTCCAGGGAGTGCAGAGAGTTCCATACAGGATAAATCCAAGGAGAAACATGCCAAGACACATATTAATCAAACTATCAAAAATTAAATAAAAAGAAAAAATATTAAAACTTTCTGACCACAATGCTATGAGACTAGATATCAATTACAGGAAAAAATTCTGTTAGAAAAACAAACACATGGAGGTTAATAATACACTACTAAATAACCAAGAGATTGCTGAAGAAATCAAAGAGGAAATCAAAAAATACCTAGAAACAAATGAAAATGAAAACAGAATGACCCCAAACCTATCGGATATAGTAAAAGTAGTTCTAAGAGGGAAATTTATAGCAATACAATCCTACCTCAAGAAACATATCAAATATACAACCTAATCTTACACCTAAAGCAATTAGAGAAATAAAAGTAAAAGGACCCCAAGGTTAGCAGAAGGAAAGAAATCATAAAGATCAGATGAGAAATGAAAAAGAAATGAAGGAAATGATAGCAAAGATCAATAAAACTAAAAGCTTTTTCTTTGAGAAGATAAACAAAATTGACAAACCATTAGCCCAACACAAGAAAAAAAGAAGACTCAAATCAACAGAATTAGAAATGAAAAAGGATAAATAACATGTGACACTGCAGAAATACAAACTTACCTCAACATATAAAAAGGCCATATATGACAAACCCACAGCCAACATCGTTCTCAATGGTGAAAAATTGACACCATTTCCTCTAAGATCAAGAAAAATACAAGGTTGTCCACACTCACCACTATTATTTAACGTAGTTTTGGAAGTTTTAGCCACAGCAATCAGAGAAGAAAATGAAATAAAATGAATCCAAACTGGAAAAGAAGAAAAAATGTGGTCACTGTTTGCAGATGACATGATACTATACATAGAGAATCTTAAAGATGCTATCAGAAAACTACTAGAGCTAATCAGTGAATGGGGTAAAGTAGCAGGATACAAAAGTAATGCACAGAAATCTCTTGCATTCCTATACACTAACAATGAAAAATCTGAAAGAGAAATTAAGGAAACACTCCCATTTACCATTGCAACAAAAAGAATAAAGTACCTAGGAATAAACCTACCTCAGGAGACAAAAGACCTCTATGCAGAAAAGTATAAGACACTGATGAAAGAAATTAAAGATGATACAAACAGATGGGGAGATATACCATGTTCTTGGATTGGAAGAATCAACATTGTGAAAATGACTCTACTACCCAAAGTAATCTACAGATTCAATGCAATCCCTATCAAACTACCATTGGCATTTTTCACAGAATTAGAACAAAAAATTTCACCATTTGTATGGAAACAGAAAAGACCCCGAATAGCCAAAGCAATCTTGAGAAAGAAAACGAACCTGGAGGAATCAGGCTCCTAGACTTCAGGCCATACTACAAAGCTACAGTAATCAACACAGTATGCTACTGGCACAAAAACAGAAATATTGATCAATGGAACAGGATAGAGAGCTGAGAGGTAAACCGACACACATATGGTCTCCTTATTTTTTATAAAGGAGGCAAGAATATACAGTGGAGAAAAGACAGGCTCTTCAATAAGTGGTGCTGGGAAAACTGGACAGCTACATGTAAAAGAATGAAATGAGAACACCCCCTAAAACCATACACAAAAGTAAACTCAAAATGGATAATAGAGCTAAATGTAAGGCCAGACACTATCAAATTCTTAGAGGAAAACAAGAAACTAACACACCATTGTAAAGCAATTATACTCTAATAAAGATGTTAAAAAAAAAAAAGAAATCCAAAAACTAGCTGAGCGATTCTTACACATCCGGCAAATGAGAAAATATTCACCTCAAATCAGGTAGGAAAACCTGAGGCACACTCTTGCCATAAAACCCACCCTAACACAGTTCCATACAATCGGGAGGGAATCCCCAACCCTCAGCTTCTCCCTGAGGAGCAAAGGGTTTGGACCACAATCTAGTGTCCCAACTTTATGGCTCTAGCCCAAGGGATTAGCCCCCAAAACACCTACCTCTGAAAGCCAGTGGTGCTTGCATCCGTAAGACCTACAATACTATAGCAAACAAAGAAGCAGTTCTTGACCAGCACAAGCACACAAACAATTGCTGTGGTTATTCCATCAGGGCTCAGCAGAGAGAGCAGACAAAAATTCCCATCTCCTCGTCTTTCCCTGAAAGAGGTCTAACTGCAGACTTCACAAGCTGCTGTCTGAGTGTCTGGCTTCTAATTTTAGCATGTATCTACAGGCTGGCTGCAATCCTCCCCAGAGACTGGGGCAGCCAGTGGGAAGTTTCTCTGCCTCTTCCTCCTTCTGGGTGGCTCAAATGATAAAACCAAATCACCAGTATCTCACTGAAAGAGCTTACACACACATCTGGCACCCCACCTTTTGCAGCTGCCGCCTAAGTGTGGGATCCCAAATCAGCTAGCTCTGATAGCCAACAGGATTTGCATTCGTTAAGTCCTACAGGACTATAGCAAAGAAGTGATTTTTATTTTTTATTTATTTTTTGTTTTTTGCTTGTTTTTTTAACATTTTTATTGGAGTATAATTGCTTTACAATGGTGTGTTCATTTCTTCTATATAACAAAGTGTATCAGCTATACATATATATCCCCATATCTCCTCCCTCTTGCATTGAAGTGGTTTTTAAATAGGTGAAGGAGGGCCCCCTTCATGGCTATCCCTCCAGGGCTCAACACAGAGGTAAAAGGCAAAAACTCCCTCTCCCAGTTTCTTCCTGGAAGGGTCTTAACTACATACTTTCCCAACTGCCACCTGAGGGCCCAGCTTCTAATCAGCCTGAATCTAGGTGCTGACTGCGATCCTCCCCTCTGGGACACTGAAGGGTCTTGGCACACCAACTACTGTGAGCCACTAAGAACAAAGAAGGTGGCTTGGAAAATCACAAGGGTTTGAGAGGCAACCAGGGGCTCAGGCTAGGCAGATTGACAAGGTTCATCTTCTATATGAGACCACTCTGTCGAGACTAGGAGAGGTATCTGTTTTATCTGACGTACAGAAAACAACACAGAGAGTCAAGGAAAATGAAGAAACAGAGGAATATGTGCCAAACAAGATGAATCTAAAGAAGCAGACCTTAATGAAATGTAGATAAGTGATTTTCCTGACACATTTGAAAATAATGGCCTTAAAGATGCTCACTGGGGTGAGATCAAAAAAACACAAATCACCCAATTTATAAATGGGCAATGGACCTACATAGTCATTTTCCCAAAGAAGACATACAAATGGCTAACAGGTATATGAAAAGATGCTCAACATCACTAATCATAGGTTAAATGTAAATGAAACCACAGAGATATCACCTCACACTTGTTAGGATGTATATTATCAAAAAGACAAGAGATAACAAGTGTTGGTGGTGATGAGGAGTTAGTTGGTGAGGAAGTGGACAAAAGGGGACCATTGTGGACTGTTGGTGAGAATGTAAATTGGCACAGCCACTATGGAAAACAGTATGGAGGGTCCTTAAGAAATTAAAAGTAGAACTACCATATGATCCAAAGGAAACAAAACCATTATCTTGAAGAGATATCTGTACTCCTATGTTCATAGCATCATTATTCACAATAGCCAAAGTATGGAAATAACCTAAGTGTCTGTCAATAGATGAGTGGATAAAGAACATGTGGTATCTACATACACTGAAACACTATTCAACCTTTAAAGAGAAGGAGATCTGCCATTTGCAACAACATAGTATAATGCACTCCAGGTTCATCTAAGTGAAATAAACCAGGCAGAAAAAGAAAAATACTGCATGGTATCACTTATATATGGAAGGAAGGAAGGAAGGGAGGGAGGGAGGGAGGGAGGAAGGGAGGGAGGAAGGAAGAGAGAGAGAAAGAAAGAAAGAAAGAAAGAAAGAAAGAAAGAAAGAAAGAAAGAAAGAAAGAAAGAAAGAAAGAAAGAAAGGAAGGAAGGAAGGAAGGAAGGAAGGAAGGAAGGAAGGAAGGAAGGAAGGAAGGAAGGAGATTGGTTCAAGATGGCAGGGTAGAAGGATGTGCTCTCACTCCATCTTGAGAGAACACTGGAATCACAGCTAACTGCTGAACAATCATTGACAGGAAGACACTGGAACTCACCATAAAAGATACCCCACATCCAAAGAAAAAGGAGAAGCCACAATGAGACAGTAGGAGGGGCGCGATCACAATAAAATCAAATCCCATAAATGTTGGGTGGGTGACCCACAAACTGGAGAACACTTATACCACAGAAGTCCACCCACTGGAGTGAAGGTTCTGAGCCCCATGTCAGGCTTCCGAACCTGAGGGTCCGGCAATGGCAGGAAGAATTCCTAGAGAATCAGACTTTGAAGGCTAGCAGTATTTGAGTGCAGGACTTCAACAGGACTGGGGGAAACAGAGACTCCACTCTTGGAGGGCACACACAAAGTAGTGTGTGCATCGGGACCCAGGGGAAGGAGCAGTGACCCCATAGAAACTGAAACAGACCTAGCTGCTAGTGTTGGAAGGTCTCCTGCAGAGGCAGGGGGTGGCTCTGTCTCACCATGAGGACAAGGACACTGGCAGCAGAAATCCTGGGAAGTACTCCTTGGCGTGACCCCTCCCAGAGTCCACCAGTAGCCCCAACAAAGAGTCAGGGTAGGCTCCAGTGATGGGTCACCTCAAGGCAAACAACCAACAGGGAGGGGACCCAGCCCCACCCATCAGAAGACAAGTGGATTAAAGTTTTACTGAGCTCTGCCCACCAGAGCAACAGCCAGCTCTACCCACCAGCAGTTCCTCCCATCAGGGAACTTGCACAAGCCTCTTAGAGAGCCTCATCCACCAGAGGGCAGACAGCAGAAGCAAGAACTATAATCCTCAGCCTGTGGAACAAAATCCACATTCATAGAAAGATAAACAAGATGAAAAGGCAGAGGCTATGAACCAGATGAAGGAACAAGATAAAACCCCAGAAACACAACTAAATGAAGTGGAGATAGGCAACTGTCCAGAAAAAGAATTCAGAATAATGATAGTAAAGATGATCCAGGACCTCGGAAAAAGAATGGAGGCAAAGATCGAGAAGATGCAAGAAATGTTTAACAAAAACCCAGAAGAATTAAAGAACAAGCAAACAGAGATGAAAAATACAATAATTGAAATGAAAACCACACTAGAAGGAATCAATAGCAGAATAACTGAGGCAGAAGAACGGATAAGTGACCTGGAAGACAGAATGGTGAAATTCACTGCTGTGGAACAGAATAAAGAAAAAGAAATGAGGACAGCCTAAGAGACTTCTGGGATAACATTAAACACAACAACATTTGCATTATAGGGGCCCCAGAAGGAGAAGAGAGAGAGAAAGAACCTGAGAAAATATTTGAAGAGATTATAGTTGAAAACTTCCCTAACACAGTAAAAGATATAGCCACCAAAGTCCAGGAAGTGCAGAGAGTCCCATACAGGATAAACCCAAGGAGAAACACACCAAGACACAAAGAAAAATTATTGAAAGCAGCAAGGGAAAAACGACAAATAATATACAAAGGGAACTCCCATAACGTTAACAGTTGATTTCTCAGCAGAAACTCTACAAGCCAGAGGGAGTGGCATGATACACATAAAGTGGTGAAAGGGAAGAACTTACAACCAAGATTATTCTACGCAGCCAGGATTCAGATTCGATGGAGAAATCAAAAGCTTTACAGACAAGCAAAAGCTAAGAGAATTCAGCACCACCAAACCAGCTTTACAACAAATGCAAAAGGAACTTCTCTAAGTGGGAAATACAAGAAAGAAAAGGACCTACAAAAAAACCCACAAAACAATTAAGAAAATGGTCACAGGAATATACATATTGGAAATTACCTTAAACGTGAATGGATTAAATGCTTCATCCAAAAGACACAGGCTTGCTGAATGGATACAAAAACAAGACCCATATATATGCTGTCTACAAGAGACCCACTTCAGACCTAGGGACACATACAGACTGAAAGTGAGGGGATGGAAAAAGATATTCCATGCAAGTGCAAATCAAAAGAAAGCTGGAGTAGCAATATTCATATCAGATAAAATAGACTTTAAAATAAAGAATGTTACAAGAGGCAAGGAAGGACACTTCATAATGATTAAGAGATCAATCCAAGAAGAAGATATAACAACTATAAATATATATGCACCCAACACAGGAGCACCTCAATACATAAGGCAACTGCTAACAGCTATAAAAGAGGAAATCGACAGTGACACAATAATAGTGAGGGACTTTAACATCTCATTTACACCAATGGACAGATCATCCAAACAGAAAATTAATAAGGAAACACAAGCTTTAATGACACAATAGACCAGATAGTTTTAATTGATATTTATAGGACATTCCATCCCAAAACAGCAGATTACACTTTCTTCTCAAGTGCGCATGGAACATTCTCCAGGATAGATCACATCTTGGGCCACAAATCAAGCCTCAGTAAATTCAAGAAGATTGAAATCATATCAAGCATCTTTTCTGAATACAACACTACAAGATTGGAAATCAATTACAGGGGAAAAAAATGTAAAAAACACAAACACATGGAGGCTAAACAATACGTTACAAAATAACCAAGCAATCACTGAAGAAATCAAAGAGGAAATCAAAAAATACCTAGAGACAAATGACAATGAAAATACGATGATCCAAAACCTATGGGATGTGACAAAAGCAGTTCTAAGAGGGAAGTTCATAGCTATACAAGCCTACATCCAGAAACAAGAAAAATCTCAAATAAACAACCAAACTTTAAACCTAAAGCAAATAGAGAAAGAAGAACAAAAAACCCACAACTTTAGCAGAAGGAAAGAAATCATAAAGATCAGAGCAGAAATAACTGAAATAGAAACAAAGAAAACAATAGCCAAGATCAATAAAACTAAAAGCTGATTCTTTGAGAAGATAAACAAAATTGATAAACCATTATCCATACTTATCAAGAAACAGAGGGAGAGGACTCAAATCAATAAAATTAGAAATGAAAAAGGAGAAGTTACAGCAAACACTGCAGAAACACAAAGCATCCTAGGAGACTACTACAAGCAATTCTATGCCAATAAAACGGACAACCTGGAAGAAATGGACAAATTCTTAAAAAGGTATAACCTCCCAAGACTGAGCCAGGAAGGAATAGAAAATATGAACAGATGAATCACAAGTAACGAAATTGAAACTGTGATGAAAATTTTTCCAACAAACAAAAGTCAAGGACCAGATGGCTTCACACGTGAATTCTATCAAACATTTAGAGAAGAGCTAACACCCATCTTTCTCAAACCCTTCCAAAAAATTGCAGAGGAAGGAACACGCCCAAACTCATTCTATGAGGCCACCATCAACCTGATACCAAAACCAGACAAAGACACTACACAAAAAGAAAACTACAGACCAATACCACTGATGAATATAGATGCAAAAATCCTCAACAAAATACTAGCAAACAGAATCCAACAGCACATTAAAAGGATCATACACCATGACCAAGTGGGATTTATCCCAGGGATGCAAGAATTCATCAATATATGCAAATCAATCAATGTGATACACCATATTAACAATATGAATAATAAAACCGTATGATAATCTCAATAGATGCAGAAAAAGCTTTGGACAAAATTCAACACCGATTTATGATAAAACTCTCCAGAAAGTGGGCATAGAGGGAATCTACCTCAACATAATAAAGGCCATGTATGACAAACCCACAGCAAACATATGCATGCAGCTCAATATTGAAAACAACAAACAACCCAATCCAAAAATGGGCAGAAGACCTAAACAGACATTTCTCCAAAGAAGAGATACAGATTGCCAACAAACACATGAAAGGATGCTCAACATCACTAACCATTAGAGACATGCAAAAGTACAATGAAGTATCACCTCACACCTGTCAGAATGGCCATCATCAAGAAATCTATAAACAATAAATGCTAGAGAGGGTGTGGAGAAAAGTGAATCCTCTTTCACTGTTGGTGGGAATGTAAATTGATACAGCCACTATGGAGAACAGTATGGAGGTTCCTTAAAAAACTAAAAATAGAATTACCATATTACCCAGCAATCCCACTACTGGGCATATACCCAGAGAAAACCACAATTCAAAAAGACACATGCACCTCAATGTTCACTGCAGCACTATTTACAATAGCCAGGTCATGGAAGCAACCTAAATGCCCATCGACAGATGAATGGATAAAGAATTGTGGTACATATATACAATGGAATATTACTCAGCCATAAAAAATAACGAAATTGGGTCATTTGCTGAGACGTGGATGGATCTAGAGACTGTCATACAGAGTGAATTAAGCGGGAAAGAGAAAAACAAATATCGTATATTAACACATATATGTGGAACCTAGGAAAATGGTACAGATGAACCTTCTTGCAGGACAGAAATTGAGACACAGATGTAGAGAACCAATGTATAGACACTAAAGAGGGAAAGCGGCGGGGGCATGGGTGTGGTGTTGTGATGAATTGGGAGATTGGGATTAACATGTATACACTGATGTGTATAAAATGGATGACTTATAAGAACTTGCTGTATAAAAAGTAAATAAAGTAAAATTCAAAAGAAAAAAAGCAAGAAAGAAAGGAGTCAAACTCATAGAAACTGAGTAGAAAAGTCATTGCCATGGCAGGGGCTAGGAGGCTGGGGAATAGATATAGGTTAGTAAAAGGGTATAAACTTTCACTTATAAGATAAATAAGGTCTGAGGATCTAATTAATGTAAAACATGGTGAGTATAATTGACAACAGTGTACTGTATAATTGAAATTTGCTGAGAGTAGAACTTAAAATGCCCTCACAAAACAAAACAAAACAAAAATGTAAATCTGTGAGGTGATGGATGTGTTAATTAACTCAGTGAGGGGTATCCTTTCACATTGTATATGTTCATCACGTTGTACACTTTAAATATTTTATTTGGCAATTATACCTCAATACATCTGAAAAAATTAGGAAGCATCCATCTAATTCAATCATACAACTCTTGGCCATTAACCTCTGGTGGTGTCTCTAGCTACTGGAAGTGTAATTTGGGAAAGCACTTTGCCAGGCAATGGTGATGCCCAACCTTGCTCCTCGCCCCGCACCCACCCTGGAGTTCTATTGCGACAAGTTGCCACCACCTCATAATTCACTAGAGTTGTATTGAATTTTGAAAATCTTTAGTTTCTGCAAACCTCCTTCCAGTCCTCATGAAGTCCAACTATGTAGCTATTTCAGGTGTCTGCACTGAGATTCTTGCCCATTTCTTCACCAGTATTGACAACCCCATCCCTCCAATGTGTGAAGTAACCTAAGCAAGTCTCTGTTCTTGTAACAACATGAGCGTGACACAAAGCCCTTGCTCTGCCATTTATGGGCTATTTGGCAACAAGCTCGTTATTTCAGCACTGAGCATACCTAGCAACCTTAGCAACCTGAGCAACATTTAGATGGTTGTGAAGAAAAAGCTAATTACCATTTACTAGATACCTGCTATGTACCAGGCACTGTTAGATGTTTTTAAAAGTCAGCTCATTTCAGTAAGGAGGATTATGACCATAATGCAAAATGCTTTGTAAACAGTTAACACTATAAAAATGTAAGAAATTATTTTTGTGGGGCATTAATGCTGAAATCCCTCCCTTACAATAAGAAAATTAGCAGAAAGCATTCCCATAGCGCCTCATACTTCTCTCAAGGCCCTTAATGTGAACAAAAGGCAAATGGTGATATTGCATGTGTCTGCATTCCTTCATCAGACAGCTAACAATCAGAGGACAGAGACTAGGTATTATTTCTCTTTTTATGTCCATACCCAAACACAATGAGCACAGTGCTATATTCAAAATAGGTGCCTAGCAAATGTGTGTTAAAGAATCCAAAGGCAATTTAGGGTGAGAGGATCAGGCACTAATGGACAATGCTGATAAACGTGATGACCGACTGATAAAGGTGATATAGATGATGGAACTGCCATGCTTAGAAACAACTCTTATCCTTACCATGGCCTATAGCCCTACGGTATCCATCAGCTGCTGATTTCCTTGACTTCATTACACTCAAAACATGTTCTCCTTACTATATTTCACACATATATATATTTCATATATATCAAGCAACTTCTATGTCAGGGCCTTTGCCTTTGCAGTTTCCTTTGTCTGAATCACTCTTCCCCTAGATATCTTCATGGCTTATTCTCACTTCATTCAGATCTTTGTCCAAATGACACCTTCTCAGAGAAAACTTTTCTGCTGTCCTTTCTAAAACAGAATGCTTTATATCTCTCTAGCCCATTACCCTGCTCTATTTTTCTTCATCACACTTATCAATTTCCAACATTATAATTCTAATAGTTTGTCTATCTCTCCCACTAACCTATAAGCTTCAATTAGGGTAGAGATGTCTTATTCACCGTGACAACTCCAGCACCTGGAACAAAGAAAAAAACCTCTTAACTAAATACAATTCTTTTTTTTCTCTAGTTGACCTACTATGCCCAGAGATTCTGCCAGCATGAATTGTAGTTGTGATCAATAGGATCAGAATGACATGCCAGAAAACCTGACATATGGAAACAAGTAACCGAAATAGAGCCTTTTCCTGAGAGAGCAGGGGAGGTATGCAAGTAGGGGTGCCTTCTCTAAAATATGAAATACGACTTTCTGATTAAATAGGTATATGCTGCCCAGGAACCACTAGGTTTCCTGGATTTTTTAAAATCAAGAGCCTGTAACATCGTCGCAATAATTTTAGGGTATAGATTTTATAAACAACCATGAGGCTACTAGCTTAAGTCAAAACCTTTCTCTAGAGCAGTGAGGGGGAACTTGTAAAAGCCTTTGTGTTGATTGTGAGCTTGGGCCTTAATGAGAACATCACTTAATTTTCAAGAAATATAAAATTTAACCAATCCAACAAGTAGGTATCTCATGTAAGTGCTTAGATTCTTCTTCCCCTCCTGTCTTCTACTTTTTTTTTTTTTTTTTTTTTTTTTTTTTTTTTTTTTTTTTGGTCTGCTCTGCCTCGGTACGCGGGCCTCTCACTGTTGTGGCCTCTCCCGTTGCGGAGCACAAGCTCCGGACGCGCAGGCTCAGCGGCCACGGCTCACGGGCCCAGCCGCTCCGCGGCACGTGGGATCCTCCCAGACCGGGACACGAACCCGTGATCCCTGCATCGGCAGGCGGGCTCCCAACCACTGCGCCACCAGGGAAGCCCTGTCTTCTACTTTTGACGTTGGAACTATGACATCAATAATGGTGTCCCAGTGAATGCTCTAACTGTGCTATTCCTCCCCACTCTTTAATCCCGCTGACCTCCTTGCTTTATCTGTGTTTCACTCCAGTCACCTATCACCTTAAGCCAACTTTACTGTAACAACAACATCTGCCCATAGTGAGTATAACCACCAACAGGAGAAAACAACTGTTCTACTATTGAGTGTTCACAATTCTTATAGTATGGATGTCATAGTTACTGTTCACATAAAGAATTGCTATACTGTGGCCATTTAACTGGAAGACTTATTGAAGGTACTTCTATTGTATATAAGTTTGGGTCTCCAGGAAGCAGATCTTGAGAAGTTTAGGAGTGCACAAGGTTTACTGAAGAGTAATGTGCATGAAAGACAAAAAAAGGAATAAAGCAGCATAAGCAGGAAGAGCCTTCAGATTGTGATGCAGATCTGACATATGTGGAAGGAAAGTGGAAAGGAAGCAAGCTTTAGCAAGGAGAGTTTCAGGTCAACGTGTAGATCTGAGAAAATCTTGGCAAACCCAATGGGGAGATCTGGAGCAAAGATTTACCATTAGAAGCCACCCCCATTGGACAGAAAGGACCAGGCACTAGTAAATACACCATTCTCAGTCATTGGCTGATACCCACCTGGGAAGCACATGGCCTCCCCTCAAACACTGAAGCAGATCCTAAAGGTGCTGCACCTGGAGAGTGTCAGCTCACTGTACAACTTGCAGATGAACAGCAAGTTATTTCTTGAAAGGAGATCCAAGCAGTGTACCTCCATGGCTGCCACACCTGGCGATCAATTTGCACCTGGAAATTATAGCCATCCATTGTTTCAATCATCTATGAATGAGGCAGGTCCCTCAAATTACAAACCACAGCTGAGTGGGAGCGTGCTAAGTAGGTGACAGTGTCAGATTCTGGACTTTTGCACATCTTTAAAAAGAGAACACATTGACCAATATCTGAGAAGTAGAAAATGAGATGACTCTGACTACCTGACAATTAATTAGGAGGGTAGAGGCCAGGCAAAGGAACTGAAGATGTGGCTGCCTTTAAGGCTTGATGTTAGTTACTGTGGGTCAGAGATTTAGGTTCAAGAACCTGGTGCCATTGGTATTTTGGCTGAAATAGATAAAAATAAACTATATTAAGTTTAGAGAGATATCATATTCATGGGTGGTGAGACAATATTATAAATTAAGTGATTATCCCTAAAATTAAATTGGAACATTAAGTGCAGTTTCAGTAAAAACACACAAAAGGAGTGATTTCTTTGAAACCAAGTCAGTAAATATAAGGAAGAACAAATGTAAAGATCAGTTAGGGCAAAGGTGATGAGTCTTACTAACATAATTTAGACTGTAAGATAGTGTGATATATGTATATATATCATATATATATTATATGATATGTAAGAAAAGATAAATAGATGACTTTATGAGAATAAAAAGCACAGAAGCAGATCCATCATGATGAAAACTTGAGTTATAACAGAGATTTCATACAAATCTGTGGGAAGAGAATAGATTATTCAATAAATGGCCCTAGAAAAACTGGAAAAGAAGTAAACAAACTGGAGAGAAATGAAATTAGATCTCTACTTCTTGCCCTGTGTACAAATGGTCTCCAAGTGGACTGAAGACATAACTGTGAAAAGCCGAACCTGAGTACATACCATTTAAGACACTATGAGCACGAGGAATAATTTCTTGATAAACAACTGGAACAGAACATTGAAAATATTGATAAATTTCATTGCATTAAAATTTAAATCTTCTATGTGGCCAAGACCTATAAACATAGTGGAAGATAAACCACAGGTTTGGAGAAGATATTTATAATGCATGTAACCAAGAATTAGTATTTAAAATGTATATGTAATGGTTGTAAGTAAAAAGTTTTTAAAGACAACCAGAAGAAAATTAGAAAAGGGGATAGAACATTTCTGGAAGAGGAAAAACCAGTGCCTGATAAATGTACAAAAAACAGTTCAACTTCATTAATAATCAGGGGAAGACAAATGAAACCATGAAGTTATACCCTGTTACCCCAACAGATTGGCAAATACTAAAAGATTGAAAATACAAAGTGTTGGCAAGGATATGGAGAAATGGGAGCTCTCATACCTTACTGGTGGGTGTATAAAAATGTATAACCATTTTGGATTTGGCAATAACTAGGAGTTAACAGTAGTGTATACCCTTCAACAAAGCAATTCCTCTAGGACTATATTTTAGATTAGAACCATTCACATATGTGTAATGGAGTACCTGTATAAGAATATTCACTGCAGCATCATTTGTAAAAATAAAATATTGGATGCAATTTAAGTATCCATTAACAGAAAAATGGAAAAACAAAGTATTGCATAAAAAGTCATATTAAAAATTGGGGCTTCCCTGGTGGCTCAGTGGTTGAGAGTCCGCCTGCCGATGCAGGGGACACGGGTTCGTGCCCTGGTCTGGGAGGATCCCACATGCCACGGAGTGGCTGGGCCCGTGAGCCATGGCTGCTGAGCCTGTGCATCTGGAGCCTGTGCTCCGCAGCGGGAGAGGCCATAATGGTGAGAGGCCCGCGGACGGCAAAAAAAAAAAAAAAAGTCATATTAAAAATTAAAATGAATATACCAACATTCCGCGTATTAACTTAGAAGATGTATTTCAAAGATTCAATGTTCAGTGAAAAACAAGAAAGTTGCAAAATGGCATGATTTATATATAGTTTGAATATATGCAAAACTCATTCTATGTTGTGCATTATGCCTGCTTACATAGTAAGTTTATATAAACATGCCTGGCAATAATACAAACCAAATTCAGGATACCTTCTGGATTTAGAAGGGCCTTAACCAAATCTGTTATGTTTTATTTTTTAATAAAAATATATCAACTCATGTTTTCACAAAGCTATGAACCAAATATAACATACACTTTTTTTGGTAAAGAGAGATTTTGTAAAAAGGTAAAAAAATATTCATTGAAGTATTTCACAATAGAATATTTTAAGTGAAAAAAAAAAGAACCTGGTGCCATTGGTATTTTTTAAGTGAAATTTTGTTGATATAATTATAGATTCCAATGCAGTTTCAGGAAATAATAAACAGTTTATCCAGTTTCCTCCAATGGAAACATCTTGCAAAAATATAGTATAATATCATGTCCAGGATATTGACATTGATACAATCCACTGAACTTATTAAGACTTCTTGTTTTATCTGTACTCAACTGTGCACACAGCATGATAGTCAAGAAACTGAATAATTCTTCACCACAAGGATCCCTCATGTTGCCCTTTTAAAACCTCTTTCACTTCCTTCCCACCTTCCTATCCCCATCCCTAGCCCTTAGCAACCACTAATCTCTTCTTTCTCTCAAATTTTCTCATTTCAAACATTTTATATACATGGAATCATCCATTATGTAACCATTTGAGATTGCCCTTTTTCATTCAGCATAATGCCTTGAGATCCATCCCAGCAGTTGCATGTATCAATAGTGTATTCCTTTTCATTGCTGAATTTATTCCATGGTATGAATGTGCCACACAATGTTTAACCATTCACTCATTGAAGGACACATGGATGTTTGTTTCCAATATTTGGCTATAAATATTCTTGTACACATTTTTGTGTGAACATAAGTTTTCATCGCTCTGGGATAAATGCCCAGAGATGCAATTGCTGAGTCATATTGTAGTTGCATGTTTAGTTTTTTTAAAGAAATTGCCAAAATGTTTTCCAGAGTAGCTGTGCCATTTTACATCCCACCAGCAATGTATGAGTGATCCAGTTTCTCTGCATCCTCACCAGCATTTGGCATTGTCACTATTTTTCATTTAAGCCATTCTGTGTGTAGTAATAAGCTCATTGTGGTTTTAAGTTCCATTTCCCTAATGGCTAATGATGTTGAACATGTTTTCATCTGGCCATTTGGATTTTGACAGTTTCTTTATTAGCTTCTCAGTATTTAGCCAAGTTAGTTTTGAAGATACCAATATGATTCAACTAAGCAAAAGAAGTCAAGGAAAGGAGAGAGTGGGAAAATATTCATCTCATGCTCTTCATCCAACCCAATCCACTTTCCAGAAAAAATAATCACCCAATGCTCTCTATACATACCACATATTTTCTGGCCTCTTTGTTTCCCCACATTATTCTCTGCCTGGATTGCTTGTTTCTCCATCTCCAAATGTCCAGATTCCAAGAAATACAAAGTTTCAGCTCAGATGGCAACTTCTCCATGGAACTTCACTTGATCCCAGCAGCTGGAATTAATCTCTCCCTCATCTGAACTTTCCTAAGAACTTTCTAGAAAGCTTTCCATTTTTGCTTTATATCACAGTTATATGTCATATATCTTAACTATCCAAATAATCTATGAATTCTAGAACTAGTGGCAAATAGGCCAGGTCTTCTATCTCCTAGTCCAGTTGTCCGTCTTGCCTATATCAAGCTCCTCACATTAAAGTACAGTTGTTAAAGACAAAATACAGGGTGTCCTCCTGGTAGGAAACAATCCTCTACCTAATTATCCAGAAAAGTATCTCAGAGTCACACACCATTTAAAACACTAGCAAGGTCTGCCAATTTTTGCATTCAATACCCTTTCTTCATATCAAGGTTTGAATAATGTTTTCATTGTCAAAGAAATCACCAGATAAATGAGAAAATTAGTCTCTCAGAAAAGAGGACTAGAGGTTTATACAATAAACACATGAAAAGAATTAAACAATTATTGAAAAACAAACAGGAAAAGTTAGAAATAAGATGTGACAACAGACATTTTGCGATTCAGTGTCATTTCTAGAAAGGTTAGAGAGAAGACAGAAGGAGAAGACTATAAAACCTAGGAATTTTTACACTGCATCTCTTTAAAACCTGGTCTAAGTAGATTTTCAAATAGCCTTTCTTCTGTGAGAATAAATTTCTTCACAATGTTGATCCAAAATAAAAGATGTAATTAGATGTAGCTTTAGAGGTAAAGAGGATTGACAAACATAGAGAAATTTAAAGCGAAGAAAATCATCAACCTGTACACTTAAAACGTATAAATTTTATTTATGTAAATGAAGCCTCAATACAACGGATAAAAAATGAGATGGAGGTTACAATATTACATAACTAGTCTGAGAAGACTTCTGTGAGTATAGAACATTTTATCTGATTGCATTTAGCCTTTAACCCCTTTATTTCACAGATAGGAACTTACTCTCTCCACTGCCTTGCTCTCTACCTTCTCTTCCAGCCAAAAAGCACTGTGAGAAAGAAGCCCTCCTACTCCCAAATTATGGAAAGCAAGCTAGAGATAAACTCCATCATCAAGCTTTCCACACCATGCTCTGCAAGAAAAAAACTGATTCTTTACAGCCAGAATCCTGTGATTCATTTTTATTTATAACAACCTACATATTTCAAAAACAGTGTCTCATATAAAAAGTCATTAACATGGAGACAATACACTGCTGGTGGGAGTATATGGTAGTGTGATCTTTTAAAAGGTAGTTTGAAATTCCTTTGACCCAGAAATTGCTCTTCTACTAATATATCTTCACAGTGACTTCCCTGGTGACCAGTGGTTAAGAATCTGCCTGCCAGTGCAGGGAACACGAGTTCAATCCCTGGTCCAGGAAGATCCCACATGCTGTGGAGCAACTAAGCCCATGACCCACAACTACTGAGCCTGTGCTCTAGAGCCCACGGGCCACAACTACTGAAGCCCACAAGCCACAACTACTGAGCCTGTGAGCCACAACTACCAAAGCCCGCGTGCCCTAGGGCCCGTGCTCCACAACACGAGAAGCCACCACAATGAGAAGCCCACGCACCACAACAAAGAGCAGCCCCCGCTCGCCGCAACTAGAGAAAGCCCGTGCACAGCAATGAAAACCCAATGCAGCCAAAAATAAATAAAAATTAAAACACATTTAAAATATATATATATGTATATGTATCTTCACAAATTCATTTATTCAACAAATACTAAACAACTAGTATGTGCCAGACACTGAGCTGGACACTGAAGAGACAGCAGTAAAAACTCAAAGTTACAGTCTACACAGGTCTTACATTCCAGTAAGGAAGGTGACTATAAAAACTATGTCAGGTGGTGATCAGTGCTCTGAAGGAAAATATAGTTGTGTTCACTTTATTGCTTTGTTCATAATCACACATAACTGACATATACATGGCATGCATTACCCTGCATGCACTTTGTATGTATCAAATGACGAATAACAAATAAAAGAGAAAGCAGGATAAGGGGACTAGAGTGATGGAGGAAAGCAGGGATGCCATTGTTTGTTGAATGGACAACCAGGGAACACTTCTCTGATAAGGTGACATATCAGAGAGAACAAGTCAGGGGGTGAGCCACACAGAAAATCCACAGGTTCTGATGTAGAAAGGGGCTTGCTGTGTTTAAGCAAGCGTCTTTGTGGCTGGAGTGGAGTGAGCAATAGGAAAAATAACAGTCGTGGAGGTGGCAGGTAGCCACATCCTGAAGGCCCTAGTAGACCACGGTAAGGAAGTTAGATTCTAGCTAAGTGTGATGGGAAGACATTGGAAGGTATTGAGTAGGCTTATATTTTTAAATGATCAAACACTGGCTGCTGTGTGGAGGACAGACTATAGGAGGGCAACGGTGTAGAAATGTACAGTGATTATCACTGCCTCTGTGTTTAAAAGAATAAAAATATAGAAACAGTTCACATATCCATTAGTGACAATAGCTTAAGGAAATGGTGATGTAACCATCTCCTGGATCACTAGGCAGCCATTCAAAAGAATGAGGCAAAGCAGCCGCAAGGCACAGGGATATTAGCTCGGTGCTTTGTGACAGCCTGGAGGGGTGGGATTGGGAGAGTGGGAGGGAGCGAGACGCAAGAGGGAAGACATATGGGAACATATATATATGTATAGCTGATTCACTTTGTTATAAAGCAGAAACTAACAACAAAAAAAAAACAGTATTGCAAAAACATCTCTGGACACAAAAAAGCATCAAGAAAAGAGAAATATAAAAGAATGGAATCTATTGAGAAAAACAAAAACTGTATAACAAATGAATTATTTACAAAAAACAGTTATATACTAAAACAGACTGTGTCCATCATCACCTGGCAACTGTTCAAAATGAACAAAAGTTTTAATTTCTAAATACCTAAATAAGCAGATGTTTTCAACAGCTTCAAACATAATGGGAATCTAAACACAAGAAATCTCTAAAAATTGTCTTTGGAAGTAACCTATTTATATGCTGAATAAATCGTAAACCTGTTTATATAGAAAATCAATGAAAAAAAAAAAGAATGAGGCAGAACTATATGTAATGATTTGGAAGGATGCCTATGATATACCGTTAAGTGAACAAAAAGCCAATTGTGAAACAAAATGTCTGGTAAGATCCTTGTTTGGTGAAAAAAAGAAGAAAATATGTAGATCTATACATACACACACACCCCTATTTGCAGAAACAGAAATAAAATAGAAGTATACAGAACAAACTGGTAAACTGTGGTAGACAGAATAATGGCCTCCCCAAAATATTCACATCTTAATCCCTGGTATCTGTGAATATGTTATCTTACATAACAAAAATGGCTTTGCAGATGTGATTAAGCGTGTGGCCCTTAAAATACAGAGACCATGCTGGTTTATCTGGGTAAACACAATCTAAGTACATGAGTCTTTGAAGTGGAGAAACTTTCCCAGCTGAATCAAAAAGATGGTCACATGAGAAGGACTTGACACCCTGTTGCTGGTTCTGAGACGTAGGAGGCTACGTGAAAGGACCAGAAAGAGGCTTCTAGGAGCTAAGGGCAGCCCCTGGAAGACAGCTGTCAGCAATGCAAAGAGAACCTCAGTACTGCAAGGCACAGAATTCTACCACTACCTGAATGAGCTTGCAAGCAGATTCTCCGCTAGAGCCTCCAGACAGGAATGCAACCTGCCTACAACTAGGCTAGTGAAAACTGTCAGCTTTCTGACCCCTAGAACTGCAAGATAATAAATGTATGTTGTTTTAAGCCACTAAATTTGTGGTCATTTGTTACAGCAGCAATAGAAAACTAATACACAACCTCTGGTAAGTGGGATTGGAGGAGGGAACAGAATGATGGAGACTTTTATTTTCTCTATTATCCACACAGTGTTGAAATTTTATAAGAAGCAAATTCTGCTCTGGGTCTCACAAGAAAAAAAGACCCCAAGCAAAGAGAGAGAGAGAGAGAGAGAGAGAGAGGGAAATTAGATCAGTTAGATCAAATTGCTGATCTCCACTCCAGAATCACTTGAGTCAGCAGGTCTGGGGGAAGGCTTCAGAGTTTGCATTTCTAATGAATTCCCAAGTGCTGCTGATTCTGCTGGTCCAGAAACTACACTTTGAACACCAGTGGTTAAGAGACTGGGGTCTGGAACCAGACTTCCTAGCATCAAATTTTGGTTCCACCACTTACTAACATTTTGACCTTGAACAAATTATTTAACTGCTCTTTGCCTATAGTTTCTTCAACTATAAAATGGGAATGATAATACTAGTACCTACCTAATGAGCTTATTATAAGGATAAATGAGTTAATACATGCAAAACATTTAGAAGAGTGTCTGCCATTTAGTTAGAACTACGTAAATATTAAACCATTATTAGTTTACTATTAACTCAACCTGCAATCTTGTTTTAAATCATCCTGAATCCCTTATTGAAAGTCATTCATGTCCTTCTCAAACTGCCTCCCTTTTTTTCTCACTTTCTCTGACTTATCCATCTTTTGATGAGTGTCCTTAATAAAGCTTTTGTTGTAGCCATCCTATTAACCTTTAGACCAAAACCTTTATGGAGAGACCTCTTTCTTCAACAAACCTGCCCCTCATTGGGGTAATGAAGGCCTCCAGCTACAGACCAACAATTGCCCTTCTCCTTTCCTGCATCTTATCCTTCACTCTTCTTATCCCCTTCCATTGAAGGGGGAATGCCTCAGGAAAAAGGAACTGCTATAGCAGCAAATCTCTCTTGATCAGGCTTCTCTTGCAATAGCTGAATAATTGGATTGGTCTGTCCCACTCTGGGTGAGCTACAGAATTATTGTTCTGGTGAGAGTTTGATGAGGAGATACCAAAATAACAAATGTTATTTACTTCAACTTTTGCTAAACAACATAGTTTATGCATCATGTCTGTCTTTCTGATCAGCTGCCTCTACTCATGTTCAAAAATATGTGGTTTATAAATAAATTCAATCAAGAGACAAGGCACTTTCAGCTCTTCAAATTGTCAATCTCTATTGGCAGCAGCGGTAATTTCATCTAAACACCAATGAGGCCAGCAGGCTGCTAACTCTCAGCCTCTTCTCCTATTTGCAAACTGGCCTCTGTGAAACCCTTGCCCACACTCTTCCTCCATCCAGCTGCCAGTAGGCAGGTTTTCAGCCTAATTGTATCCTTATCCTGAATAACTTTGAACCCGGGGAAATTTACACCGGGTGTTGCAAATTTTACTGGTAATGAGTTAATTTACACATATGGTTGTCACTTCTCATCCAGCTCTCCAGCAACTCCGCTAGAAAAGGCAAGAAGCTGGTTGCAAAGCGGGGGAGAGGGGGAGGGGATCCGGGTGTCCAGCCTGGCTCTGTGCCCCCAGCTCCAGGACCCCAGGTACAGCCTTGGGTACCAACTGTGCCAACTCTAGACCTGTACTTTTTTTTTCTTTAGCAGTTCTCTATCTATTAAAAAGGATCTTTATAGCTTTACAACCACAGCTCAGATGTGGCCCTGGAGACTGCAAGTCCAGCCTGGCGGCCCCTTCCCTACATCAACGCGGAGCTCACACATTTGGCTGTGCTTCTTGCAGAAGGCAGAGGTACTTTTAACCCCTGTGTTTCTCAGGTCCTACACAGAATGGAAACAAGGCCACCTGAGCCACTAGTTAGAGATGGGGGAGAAGAGATTTAATTTTAAGTACTTTTTAGATCCCAGAAGATCCATCTTTGCAATTGTTTGTGTTGGCTTTTCAACCCAGAAAGCCCCAGCTGTGTGCTAAATCACCTTGTGAAAGTGCTAATGTGGAACACATCACCTCCGAGTCAGACACTGCCAAATATGGCATCCTCCAGTAAGGAAGGAGGTGAAAACCTCTGGATTACACCAGACACCGCCTCCCAGAATGCCCACCTCCCCGTGGGGAAGCTGATGAGAAATTTTATTGATAATAAAAACATTATTATTAACATTATATATAATAGTAATACTATTATATATAATGTTATGTGTAATAACAGTATAATGATGTCAAATATAATCAGATTCTCTGGGGTCAGGAGCCAGTGAGCAGTATTTGTTAAAATGATTCCATGTTATTCGAATGTACAGCAAAGTTTGGGAACTACTACCTGAACCCAAAGGAGAGACATCAAGAACCCTGGGCACGGGCTTCCCTGATGGCGCAGTGGTTGAGAGTCCGCCTGCCGATGCAGGGGACACGGGTTCATGCCCCGGTCCGGGAAGATCCCACATGCCGCGGAGCCGCTGGGCCCGTGAGCCATGGCTGCTGAGCCTGTGTGTCCAGAGCCTGTGCTCCACAACGGGAGAGGCCACAACAGTGAGAGGCCTGCGTACCGCAAAAAAAAAAAGAACCCTGGGCAGGCCAGCAGGAGCTAACATTATGAGCAGCTGAGGCAACTCTCCACATTGAGGATGATCTCCTCTATCCTCTTGCCTGTTCCAACCCTGTTGTTCTAGTTTTTGCATATGTGTGGGAGGGTGTAGGGGATTTCCCCCTGTATATAATGTATTTAAGGCAGGAGCTATAAGAAACTATGTTTCACAAACCCACCAAGTAGAAACCTGGGCTCCTGCCAGCATCCTGTTACTCATTTTGGGCCCCAGTCAACCTGAGCCACACCCTGTCCCCTCATCTACCCCCTCACCTCCTAGTCTGTGATTATCTTGTTCAGACCACTGTAGTGCACTCCCTAAATCCTGGCTCCAACTATCCACCTTCTAAGCATCAATGCAGGGACAACCCAAATGCCATTTCCTCCATGAAATATACCCTGATCCTCCCTCCAAGTTGTCACTTCAAATCTGAGTCAGGCCTATAGAGTTAATGAAAAGAGAATCACATATGTGTCAGTAGACCTGGTTGTGAGGCTTAGCACTGTAGCAGAAATGCTAGTTATTGAGTTGATTCTGATTCTCCCCCTCTTCCTTAATAACTGACTCAAGGCAACAATATGTTCAGCTCAGAAAACTGCATTTTAAACCTCCCATGCCGATGGGAGTGGCCAGTGCGATAGAAATTCTAGATGGCATCTTTGCGGAAGCCCTTCAGAGTGAATTGACTTGGTTTGGAGACAGATACCCTTCACCTCTCTGCCCCCCATCACATCATGGGTGGAATGACAGTAACCCTCTTGAGCCTCTGAGGCAACACTGAGGATGGAAGACAGTACTCAGGATGACAAAGCATAAAGATAAGAAGCCAGGGTCTCTGAGGACCTCTGATGACCAAGGAGCTGCTATGCACACCCTGCACTGCCTAACACTGTGCTGATGTTACTGGGAAAAAAAAAAACTTCTATCTTGAGCCACCAAGCCTTTTTATTAACAGCTGAACCTAATTAGAACTGAAACAAGCAACTGCTGGGTGTGAGTCCTGTACAAACCATTCTATCCTCTGAACTTTAGTTTCCTCAGCTATAAAAAAGGGAGAAAATAGAGTTGTAAGGATTATTTAAAATCACCAAACAGTTGCAGGAGCACAAAAGTTTTAGTTGAACCTAAGTCTGGATCTTAATCAATGAATCTCATAAAACCTCACTTTGTAGACAATGGAACTGAGCACTTGAAGGGAAAGTGATTTGTTCAAGGAAACAAAGAAAATTAGCAACAGATACAAGAGTTGAAACCAGGGCTGTTTTGATTTGGGGCCCAACTTAATATATCAACAGAGCTCATATATAACTACCTACAAATTGTAGCAAGCAGTAATGACAAAATATTGATTTAAAAACATGGTAGTAGATGATCAAAAACAGAAGCTATTTAAACCAATGAGAGTTGCTTTTAAGCTTGCAGAGTGTGAGAGTGACCTTATAGATAAATAACCAACAGCCAGTTATTCCCACACTATGTATGGAACAGTTTATTCCCTCACTTATATGAAATTCCATTTTTAAACACACACACACTATCTCAGGGATCTACTTGTCTGTTCCTGTGCCAATAACTCATTTTGCTTATTAATGGTAAGACAAGCCCCTCCCCCATGATCTTTGTAAAATTTTTCTTGGCTGTTGTTACTTTCTCTTTCTAATGAATTTTAGAATCAGCTTCTCAAATTCTAGAAAATATCTCACTGGGATTTTGATTGGGATTGAATTACATTTATAATTTCTAGAGAACTGACATCTTTATAGTGATGATAGCACTTATTATGTGTCAGGTACTATTCTATGGGCCCTGCCATGTGACAAGTAACTTTCTAAGCGTTTGGTATACATTTGCCAAAAACTATAGACATTTACAAAAAGTTTAAAAAATAACAGAGATTATTGCCCTCAAGGAGTATATATTTTAGCAGAAGTAAGCAGGAAATAAACAATAAATATAAGTAAAATACATATAGCATGTTCGAGGGTAGAAAATGCTACAGAAAAGAAAAAACTGGGTAGAGTAGGATCTGTGGGTCAGGAGAGCGGGGTACAGGTCACAGCCTTATATAGGTTAGTCATAGGAGAGTAACTCATTTAGTCCAAGCAGAGACTATCATGTTTATCACCACTTCAAAGATAAAAGAAACTGAGGCATAAAGAGGTTAAGTAACTTGCCAAGGTCACACAGCTAGGAAGTGGCAGAGACAGGATTTGAATTTGAGCTTAAGTTGGTATTCTTAACCCTCCAGGTATGTTTCTGGAGGGTTCAGACTCCAGGTATCAAGGTTCCAGGTATGTTTCTCCATTTATTCATGTCTTTGTATCCATCAATAGCATAGCATTTCCTGTTAGGTTTCTTTCTAGGTATTTATAGTATTTCTTACTATTGTGATGTGGAATATTTTTACCATGACATTTTCTAATTAGCTTTTGCTAGTGTATGAAAAAGCTATTGATTTTTATGTGGTAATCAGCCATCTCTTTGAGTGCTTATTGGTTCCAATAGTTTTCAGGTTGATTTTCTTGGATTTTATAATTAGAAACACATATAATGACAGTTTGCCTCTTCCTTTGCATTATGTTTTTATATTGTTTATCTTTCAGTTTTAAGTATTTGCTAATTTCCACTGTGATTCTGTTTTTGACCCATTGGTTATTTAGAAATGTGTTGCTTAAGATACAAACCTATGGGGATTTTCTAGTTATCTTTTTGTTTATTGATTTCTAGCTTAATTCTACTATGGTCAGACAATTTACTCTGCATGATTTCAGTCCTTTGAAACTTGCTTTATGGCCCAATATATGGTCAATTTTTGTAAATATTCCATGTGCACTTAAAAAAAGTATATTCTGCCATTGTTAAATGCAGTGTTTTATAAATGTCCATAAGATCAAGTGTGTTAACCATATTCTCATGTTCTATATACTTATTTTTTATCTGCTTATTCATTTTAGTGGTTAGTTTAGGGATTGCAAAATGCATGGTTGAATTTTCAGAGTGTAATATAAATTAGTACAGGACCATGCAAGGACCTTAAAACACTTTTGTTTTTTTTTAACATCTTTATTGGAGTATAATTGCTTTCCAATGGTGCGTTTGTTTCTGCTTTATAACAAAGTGAATCAGTTATACATATACATATGTTCCCATATCTCTTCCCTCTTGTGTCTCCCTCCCTCCCACCCTCCCTATCCCACCTTTCTAGCTGGTCACTTAAAACACCTTTATTCCTTTACCCACTCCTGCCACTTGGGCTATTTATAATGTATAATACTTATATGGCTTTGTCATTTTTGTTTAACATAATCAATATTTATTTATGTTTTTCCATATAGTAATAATTACATTGTTCTTCTTCCTTGCATCTACCAGCTTCCCCTGAGATAATGTTCCTGCTGCCTGAAGATCACCCTTTAAGGTATTTCCTTTAGTGCAAGTCTCCTAGTGATGAATTTCTCTCAAGTATCTTTTATTTTAAAATGTCTCTCTTTTGCCTTCATTTGCAAAAGATAACTTCATGAATAGAGAGCTCCAGATTGGCACCTAATTAACTTCATTACTTTTAAGATGTCATTTTGTTTGTTTCTGGCTTCTATTGTTTCTTTGAGAAATATCAATATCAATCTTATACTTTTATCCTTCGAAGAGTGTGTGTCTATTTTTTCCTTCTGACTGCTTTTCAGATTTTTGCTTTGCCTTTGGTTTTAAGCAGTTTGACTATGATGTATGTAGGAGAAATTCTGCTTAAGTTTTTTGTTGTTATTGTTTTTGCTTTCTTTTTTTAACATCTTTATTGGAGCATCATTGCTTTACAATGGTGTGTTAGTTTCTGCTTTATAACAAAGTGAATCAGTTATACATATACATATGTTCCCATATCTCTTCCCTCTTGTGTCTCCCTCCTTCCCACCCTCCCTATCATGCCTCAGGTCTGGAAGCAATGCAATCATTTATGACAGTGTTACTAGCCTATTTGTTGGACAGCAACTGGCTGTATTTATCCTCTATCCTCTTCCCACCCACTCTTGCCCTGTATTAGTTTTATATTGCTGCATAACAAATTACCACAAATTTAGCTGTTGTAAACAGCAAACGTTTATTAGCTTAGTTTTCATGGGTCAGGGCTCTGGACACAGCTCAGTTGGGTCCCCTGCTGAGGCTCTCACAAGGCTGCAATGAAGGGGTCAGTCAGGCTGCCTTCCCATTTGGAGTTTAGGGTCCACTTCCAAGCTCCTGTAGTCACTAGTGGAATTCATTTCTTTATGCTGTATGACTTAGGGCCCTGATTTTTGCTGACTCTTAACTGTAGGCTTCCCTCAGGTCCTAGAGGCTGAGGCAGTCACAACATAGCAGTTTGCTTCTTCAAATCCAGCAGTAGAATCTCTCCAGTCTGCTAGAATGTAGTCTTAAATATCATAACATAATCATACAAGTTACATCTTATTATCTTTGCCATATTCTATTGTTTAGAAGCAGGTTTCAGGTACCGCCCACACTCTAGGGGAAGGGATTATACAGGTATGACTCATTGAAGGTCACCTTAGGGTATGTCCACCACCCCTACTCCCTGACCACTCACCTCCAAGCATGGCAGTTGCTAACTGCTTCTGCTCATAATACTACCAACAAAGTTTTGGATGGGACTCAAGGTGCCAGTTTTGGTTATCATGTTCTCCTTAACTACTTGTCATGCCAGGTACATTC
This sequence comes from Neophocaena asiaeorientalis asiaeorientalis, assembly GCF_003031525.2. Classification (NCBI taxonomy): domain Eukaryota; kingdom Metazoa; phylum Chordata; class Mammalia; order Artiodactyla; family Phocoenidae; genus Neophocaena; species Neophocaena asiaeorientalis. The sequence continues at coordinate 700,748 of NW_020175057.1, forward strand.
CTTTGTGGCCATCACTATCAAGCCAGGTAAGTCACACATGGGTTATTATCTAGGTGTGCACCAAGGCTTAACCAATCCCACAAAATTACACATGTGATCCCTGGTCCAGTAGCATCAGCATCCCCTGGAATTTTGTTACAAATGCAAATTCTCAGGCTCCTGATGAATCACAAAATCTGGGGTGGGGCCCTGCTATCTGTATTTTAACCAACCCTCCAAGGATTACTGATATATGCTCAAGGTTGAGTACCACTGAATTCATAAACAGGCTTTAAAGGAGAACTTAAGTAGCCAAGGAGTAGCACGAGAAGAGAAAATACAGTTTCCCCTGTGTATGAGTTTACTGCCATAGCAAACTACCACAGACTAGGTGGCTTAAACAACAGAAACTTATTCTCTCACAATTCTGGAGGCTGGAAAAGTCCAAGATAAAAGTGTCAGCAGCGGGGCTTCCCTGGTGGCGCAGTGGTTGAGAGTCTGCCTACCGATGCTGGGACACGGGTTCGTGCCCCGGTCCGGGAAGATCCCACATGCCACGGAGCAGATAGGCCCATGAGCCATGGCCACTGAGCCTGCGCATCCGGAGCCTGTGCTCCGCAACGGGAGAGGCCACAACGGTGAGAGGCCCGTGTAACACACACACACACAAAAATTATTTTTAGCAAAAATATGTGCACTGGGCTTTAAAAAGTCAAACAACATAAAGAATTAATAATGCAAAGCAATAGTCCCCTACATGACCCTAGTCCTGCTTCCCAGAAGGATCCCTTTGAATTCTTCTGATTCTAATTTTTATCTTCTGAGGACTTGTACCACATCTCTAAATCATTTGCTACTACTGCTGTTTGGTGCTTTATCATTTTTGATGGTATTTATTGACAGATGTGGGAAGTGAGGCTTTAGCTCAGTGACATCACCCACACATGCGGTCTTCCCTCCCTACCCCACACAGCTAGAGTAGACCATTTTTGCTTGCTTTATGGGTTGTCTTTACCTAGCTAGCTGAGCTCTCACTACCCAATGACTGGCCATAACCCCATGTAAAAATGTTTATCCAAAATTCAGTCTCTGAAGTGGAAACCTGCCCTAATGAATCCCCATACAATGCCAGCCAAAATGTTTAGGTCACAAACTACTCCAATGAGAGAGAGCTTAGAGCCTTGTTTAAATATGCTAGGAATTATAGCTGTCTGCCCTACACTTACCGTAAGGGTCTAGCCCTTAATGGGTCCCAGTGCTTACTTCTGTCGGGTTCCTAGACTAACCAAACCTGGTCTGATTTAGATCTTATCTGTACTGTGTCATTACATTATTTACATACAGTAAACATCATTGAAAGACACAGGGAAAATCAAGTTCATATCCAATATGCTATAGTGTTGTTTCCTACTGCTCACAAACATACCCACTAATGAGTCCCATAACTGTTAAATAATTAGGTATTTGGTGTTTAAAATGCTTTATATCATGCAGAAATCTTTGATGGATTGTTTCATAGGTGTTTCAGAGTGTTTTAGTAATATTTAGGGAAATGGTTTAGGGTTTTTGAATGGGCTGTGAATGCAGTGTTCTTTTCCATTTAAATAATGGAGAAACTCTGCTGCTATCTGAATATTTACTTTCTGACATGTTCTCAGGAATGGATTAGATTCGGATAATGAGGAATTCCTGTACTTACACCTTCATTTCTTGTTTCTTGAGTTATCAGTAAAATCCCTTGACTCTCCATGCAAAATTAAGATATAACATTCTTACTCTTCCCTACGTTTCTCCTTCCCTTTTTCTACCTACCCATTGCTGCTTCTGTACTTGTATTTTTCTACTGTCAAGGTTAATGGCATTTAACCTTCTATTCTATAAGTGTTTTGACTATAGTTGGTTATAAAAGTTGAAAATCAATATACAATATCTGCATTATTATAGCTATTAAATATTACTGCACAGCTCAGTAATGTACTATTATATTCTTTTCTCAGTACAACTCTTTTTTTTTGCTTTCCTGGAGGCTCTATTTGCATATCTTTTTCTCTTTCTTTGTTTGCCTTTATCTCCTTCTTAGAATGATCCATATTCTTAAGGAGCCCAGTAAATCTCTGGAATCCGCTTTATTCCCAGATGCTCCCTTCTGAAGCCTCTATCCTCCTGCATTCATGAGAACTTAATTTCTCTCTAGACCTATCACTGAACAGTCATCCCAGGACTTCCTTTCATTGACCTCCTCTGTTAAATTAACTTGATTTATACCTAACTTTTACACACATACTCAAGGAACATACTAAGAAAAGGTGCATGGGGATTTAATTAATTTAATCAATTTAATTATTTTATTTAATTTGTAATTCTACTCTCACATTTGATTGATAATTTTCAAGGCTTGGAATTCTAGGTCAAAAGTAATTTTCCCTCAGTTTTTTTTAAAACTTGTTTCTTTGAATGTAACCTGTATTTTTCCCCTTTTTGGATACATTTTGGATCTACTCTTTTTGACTGGTGTTTTAGAATTTTATCTTAATCTACTTTGATGGTTTTTTAAATTTTCATTTACTATGCTGGTTACCTGATAGGCTCTTTCAACCTCAAGGCTTATATTTTTCTTCCTCTCAGGGAAGTTTTCTTATATTATTATTTGGGTAATTTCTTCCCAACCATTTCTTTTATGTTCTTCCTTTCTGGAATTCCTATTGGTCATGTGGATGCAGAAATGCTACCTAGTACTGAGTTATTATAAGTAAGTATAGACCTTACATTTCAGTTTGCAGGGGGAGGAAACATTGTACACCAAGAGATAAACTAACAAAAACCAGGGTCACCCTATCTAATTATAGCCCCCCACCAAAATAAGTCAATCCTTAAGCCTTTCTTGTCAGTTACTGACAAAAATAATTTTCTCTTCCTTTTATAATGAATGCCAATACTTAAAGATATGCTACAATTATTTGAAAATGCTAATCGTGTGAGAAAATTATTATTTTCTACAATAAACCAAGTGTAAACTCAGTAACCACCTTGTTAATCTTGTAGTTTCTGTTTATACCCTCCCCTCCCGCCATTAAACATCTGTCCACTCCTTTTAGAGCCTTGACGGTCTTGCAAAACTTTTCTGCAAGTAAACTTCTTTGCTTTCCTAAAAGTGTTTGCCTCTGAGGCTTCCTCTGTTGCTCAGATCATAGGCATAATCCCACAAGAAGGAATAATAACAATCAGGGTATGATTCTACTCTTGCAAGATTTGGCATTTATTAGTTATTTAAATTTACAGTCTGCTTTTCATTAAATTTACAATATTCAGTAGATATGAAGAATTCTCAAATAGGACTTTTCCTTGAAAGACTCATGACCTAAATGGATTTAAAGGAAAAAATTTCAAGGTTACCAGGTTTACACTTAATTTGCTCATGGTGGGAAAATAGTAATTTTCTCACATGGTGGTTCAGATATGTTTAGAAAGTTCCACAAGTAATATATCAGAACTGCAGACCCTCAGAAGAAAGGTAATGGACCATTCTACTTGTATGTCATATAGAATTTGGAAAATGCTTCATCATGTACTTATACAAGATGTTCAAATAAGATGGAACAGCAGCTGTTACATGTTAGAAGGGGGATGGTTGAAGAAAAGAAAGCCTTAATTCTGTACTTTGGAGGTAACGATACCAATAGCAGGACTGACTTACAACCACTGGTTGCATGCAGAGAAAGTAGTTTGTTTGCTGGAATCTGCTGAGAAAGTAACCAGACTGGCATGGCTTTAGATTGGGAATATTTCCTATACAAAATTGCTGTAAAGGTACTCCCATCACTCTATCCCAGAAAATTTGCTGAAAATGGTGGGTATCAATGAAAGTTGGAATGCAAATTGACATTCAGAGACAATCTGCCTATTTTGAAAGCCAGTAGCATCTGATAAAACAAAACACGAATTAGAAAAGTTATATGCACCCTTATGATCATAACAGTATTATTTACAATAGCCAAGGTATGGAAGCAACCTAAGTGTCCATCAAAAGATGAATGGATAATATTACTCGGCCATAAAAAGAATAGAATCTTGCCATTTGCAGCAACATGGATGATCGTAGAAGGTATTATACTGAGTGAAATAAGTCAGACAGAGAAAGACAAATAACATATGGTATCACTTATACGTGGAGTCTAAAAAACAAACAAATGAACAGAACAAACATAAACAGAGTCATAGATACAGAGAACAAGCAAGTAGTTACCAGAGGGGAGGGGTGGAGGAATGAAAGAAATATGTCAGGGAAATTAAGAGGTAAAAACATCGAGTTACAAAATAAATGACTCATGGGTACAAAATGTACAGTGTGGGGAACGTAGTCAATAACTGTGTAATATCTTTGTATGGTGACAGATGGTCACTAGATTAATTGTGGTGATCATTTTGAAATATATAGAAATAGCGAATCAGTATGTTGTATGCCAGGAACTAACATAGTGTTGTAGGTCAGTTATACTTCAAAAACAAACAAACAAGGTCATAGAAAAAGAAATCAGATTTGTGGTTACCAGAGGTGGGGGTTAGGGGGAGGGGGAATTGGATGAAAGCAATCAAACGGGACAAACTCCAAGTTAAAGATAAATAAGTTATGTGATGTAATACACAACATGATGAATATAATGAACACTGCTGTCTCTTATATATGAAAGCTGTCAGGAGAGTAAATCCGAAGACTTCTCATCACAAGGAAAAGGGTTTTCTCTATTTCCTTAATTGTGTATCTATGTGAGATGATGGATGTTCACTACACTTATTGTGGTAATTATTTCATGATGTATGTAAGCCAAATCATTATGTTATACACCATAAACTTATACAGTGTTGTATGTCAATTATTTCTCAATGAAACTGGAGGGGAAAAAAGAATTATTGCAAGACCCTAGTAATAAAAATGGTGCACTAGTGGCACAGGGATTAAAAATTAATCCAATGGAACAAAATAGTCCAGAAACATATCCATTATATATGGGATCTTGGTATATGATTCACGTGGGGAAAATAGATCATGTAGTAAACATTACTGGTAAAATTGACTTACTGCATGGAGAAATAGGAATTTGTATGCCTTTTTACACCATGGACAAAAATAAACTTCATACAATTTAAAGAAATAAAGGTGAAAAGTAAAACTATACAGATTAAAAAAGCAAACTAAGGAGAATATCTTTGAGGCCTCACCATAGGAGATTTTTAAAATAATTCTCCAGAAGCATGAACAGTAAGGTGAAAAAGCAATGGATTTGTCCATACCAAAATTAAAAATTTATTTTCAACAGTGGACATCATAGACAAAATTAAGAAGAGGGTAAGAAAGATACTTTCAGTGTCTAAAAGCAAAGGATCAATATCTAGAATGAAAAAGAAATCTCTTCCAAGCAGTAAGTAAAAGACAAGAGTTCCACTAGGGCAATGGGCAAAGAATATGATAGGCAACCCCATGCCTGGCATTATACACCAAAAGAAATTCTCACTAAGATCCAAAAGGAAACACACAAGAGAGTATTAACTGAAGTGGTATTTTGGGGAGCAAGGACAAAGGATGGGAGTATCCTCGATGTCCATCATTAGGTAAGTGGAGTAGTATGCAACAGTTACAAATAGGGAATTATAAAGTTTATGTGCAGCCAAAAGGCTAGACTTCAAAACATAATACTTCATGAAAAGGGCAAGAAAGGAATGGATATTTATAATGTCATTTCATTAAATTAAACACACACAACAATGCTATGATTTTTTCAAACATATGCATACATCTAAACACACATATGGATGTTAGATTGGAAGAACATCCGCTAAATACACAGGAGTTGGCTAAGAAGAAAAATTGGATAGGGGATAGGAAATGAAATGGAAAAAATAAAAGAAAATGAAACAAAAGGAGACCTCATACCATTTGATGACACTGGTGTGCCTTGAACTATGGAGTATGGCCAATTTGATTCTGTGCATCTGAAGACCTACAAGGAGAAAACAAGGCCACACAGTGACTGAAAACCAAGTATACTCAAACTACCCTTGAAAATCCTTAAACCACAATTCATTAATTCATTCATTCAACAAATTTTTATTGAGCACCTGCTTTGTGCTAGGTACTTACTGTTCTGGATGCTTGAGATCCAACAATGAACAAAATAAAGGTTCTTGCCCTAAGGAGCCTCCTTTCCAGGAGGAGGAGATAGACAATAAATAATAAATATAATAATTAAATTACTTAGCATGTTAGAATGTAATACGTGCTGTTAAAAAAAAAGAACAGAGAGCAGAATAAGGTGAATTAGGAGTGCTGGGGGTAAGGGCTGCAACTTTGAACCAGATCGTCAGCACAAGCCTCACTGAGTGACTGACTTTGGAACAGGAACTTGAAGGAGGTGAGAGAGTTCACACTGAAGATCCAGGCAGAGCGACCAGCCAGTGACAAGGCCCTGAGGCAAGAGCATGCTTGGAACACTGGAGGAACAGCAAGGAGGCCAACGTGACTGGAACTGAGTGAGCCAAGGGGTGGCTCACAGAGGTGTGATGGGGGCCAGATCACATAGGGCCTTCCAAGGCCTTTGTAAGAATTTTGGCTTTTACTCTGAGGGACAAATATGTAAGACCACTACAGTTTTTTGAGTGGAGGAGTGACAGAACCATGATAACAAACACACATAGACTTTACTCTGTCAGACTTCGCTATAAACTTTACAGATATTAACACATTTAATTCTCACAGCATTACTCCTGCAAATGGGTACCTTTACCATCCCCATTGTTCAAAAAAGGAAAGTAAGGCAGGAGAGGCTAGGCAAGTTGCCCAAGACTACATAGCTAGTACTATGTGGAAGAGCCAGGCTGCAAAGTCCACCAAATTAGCCACTGCAGAGAGCTCCGTCTCTTATGGGATTTTGGTTTTAAAAGGCTCACTCCAGCTGTTACCATCAAGGCGTACCATGCATCAGTAACTCCATCACCACCAGCTTGCCCCTGAGCACTGGAAGAGATCACTGTGTCCAGCAGAGCACCAAATGTCTTTGGCTGGCATTCAGGAGCCACAGCCATTCTGGTTGCAAATCGCCTGTCTTTAACCACTGAAATCATGCTCAGACAGAGTTTCTCCCAAGATTAGAGGTTCTTAGGAGTTGAGACTAACTGAGACTATATCTGGATAATGTCTCTGCTGCACATGCACCTGAGCTATACATTCATCGACAGGCAGCATCAATCACCTTTCCCTCTCCCCTGTCCCATGTCTTTTGCCAGGAGACATATTTGAATCTGTGTAAGTTAAAGTTCTAGAAGATATAACTCCTCTGTCCAACTCTTGCTGACTCACCTGCTCCTCCCTCCCTTTTCTCTCTTGCCAGGCAGGACAGTTTGCTGACCAAGGCTCATGACCCTTGCTTCTTCCCACCTTTACTTCCTTTCTAGGGCTTGCACTCCCACTGGCTCTCGGGCACTTGCTTGCCCCTCCTTTTATTTCTACCAGACCTTGGCCTGATGCACACCACAAACTGGGGACTTTTCCAGGTGGCTCCTACTTCCTTTACCTCCTGACCTTGGTCCTCCTTATATGTACCCATTCCTTTGTGTTTCACTCTCTCCTTGGAACCTTCTCCCCAAGATGCAGTTGCTTTTCTGGAAGACTTTTTTGCAGAAAACTATGTTTCTTAGTTAATGCATTGTTTTCAACATTTCCTCTTTTCTAGAAGAAAACAAACTGTCATAAGTGGGAGTCTTATCAAAAAAAAAAGAATAGAGTTATAAGGCAGTAGAAATCAGGAGCTTCAGCTCTAGCATGTCCTAGGCACTTTGAGCCTCAGTAAAAAATAGTGATAATAAATCTTGTCCTCCTAGTTTACACAGTTGTGAAAATAAAATGAAATATGAAGGTGACCATTACAAGGGATGTTCATGGTTAATATAGGATTACCTTTCATAGCGAACATGCACAGAACCACTCAGTAGGAACCTGAGCTTTCTCTTTTGATGATTAATTCCATCTTTGCTAAGATTGAAAAGCAGGTGCTCACTGAATGCTTGTGCATTCATGTGAATCAATGAAATGGTGTTAAATACTATGTGTTGCCACTGTTTCAAAGCATTTTAGACCTTAGTTAGCTAAGTGCAGGTGGGCAGGTGCCTGGAGGTGGGGATAATGGTAATGATGATAATCCGCTTGTTCTGTTGCACTAAGCCCAAATGGGTACTACAAGAAACAACCCTTAGTCTACAGTCTGTGAGCACCTTAGGACAGAGATGGCTTACTCCTGTCAGCATTTTCCCTAGCACCAAGCACAGCATTTGGCACATAATGGGGTTTGTGATTGTTTTTAATGAAAAAAAAAAAGAATGAATAGTCAGATAAGGCATTATGCCATTATGACTGACAACAATGTGCTGTGGAAATAGCACTGAACATGGAGTCAGAGCCCCCTTGGTTTTAATCCTGATCTGTGGACTCCATGTGCAAGTCCCTTCCCTCCTCTTATCCTCATACATATGTGGAAAACAAAGGGGATGATAGTGGGGAGGGTGATAGACTATGTTATTTCTAAGGGCTCTTACTGACCTGATGTCCTATGACAAGAGTCACCACAACTTGCTAAATTAATTGATCAAGTACAGGGAGTTGGGATATGACTGTGGGATATGCAAGCATGGGATCCAAGTTTTACTCTCTGTTAGAGGATGTGAAGGAGAGAAGATGCCCTTGATCCTGCAGCCTCAGGGAGAAAGATAGCAGCACTTGTCATTGTTAAACTTTGTCTTTGCCATGCAGAACAATGGTACTGACCAAGGCTAGAAGCCAATATAACTGGAGGAATATATCATCCTGATGCAGAGCCTTGGAAGAGAAGAGGGAAACACAAAAGACCTGGGTAAAAGGAAAGTAAAATCAAGATTAAATCCTTCCTTAGTACATAGAATCCTAGGAACCTGGAACTGGAAGGGAGAGGTCTTAGCATCCATATAATCCAGACTCTTAATTTGAAGGGATAGTGAAACAGGCTAAGAGATGGGAAAGACACTTGACTAAAGTCACACACACAGCACATGGCCGAATCAGAACCAGACCCAGGTTTGCTGATTTCAAGTGCCACAGCTGCTGTGTCTTCAAATAGGAAGCCCACACCCCTTCCCCCACTCTCTCTCCCTCTCTTTCCTTATATTCATAAAAGGATAAACTGGTGAATTATTTAAATTTGGAAGAGAGTATGAACTGGGCATGGCTTACAAATGAAGGGAGCAAAGTGATGAAAAGTTTGAACCTTCTCACCAGAAAAATTCATGTATACTCACAATTTTGTCTGCATTTTCAGACTCCAGGTTAAGAGCCCATGTAGTATAAGAGGGCACAGAATCCTCAAAACTTGGAGCAAGAAAGGAATCTGTCAACAAGCCCTCTGACAGCTCTGCTGTTCAACCACTTTCTTTATTAGAACATTTTTCTGATGTTCTGATCACATCAAGATTGTATTACTTTTGGCTAAAAGCCATTATAATACTCAGAGCAGAGTAGATATGATGTCAGATTTAAAATAAATTAAGAGGATTAAAATAGACCAAATGAGAGTGAGCTTCTAAGAGTAAGAATGGGGTCTTATATTAAAATTGTGTTCATAAAAGGAGTCATCCAATTTATGCATCTCTAGTCATTTTATCTGCAGCATTTAAACCAGTTTTCACTTGCTTTTCTGATATTATCATTGAAAATTAAAAGATGCTATAATTTATGCCTACATCCATCCTGTATAGTAATTCACTTGATTTTTCTGATGTTATTCTAAAGTTAAATGAAAAAACACTCCTAGAAACTTCTTAAATGATTCTAGGTTCATAGGGACAGAGAAAAAAAGTAAATAGGGAAAGCCCATTCACAGAGGCAGAATTGCTGGAGTGAGAGAATCCATCGACAAAGTTGAGTAGTGTATTCATAAAAGTTTGTTTGAGTTTGGAAAGGTAAGATAAGTGAGAACTGATACAAATTTATAAGTTTGTGTTCCAAGTAGTCAGCCTGTGGGACTTTTTTTTTTAAATATATCTTTTTAAAATCAATTGTTTTTAGCTTTATTGAGGTATAATTGACGTACAATTAAATGCACATATTTAAATATTTTATATAAGTTTTTACATATGTATATACTGTGAAATCATCATCACAATGAAGATAGTGAATATATTCACTTCCCCCAAAAGTTTCCTCATTCCCCTGTAAACCTTTCTTTCCATCCCTTCCGACATCCCAATCCCCAAACATTGATCTGCTTTCTGACACTATAGATTAGTTTGAATTTTATATAAATAGGGTCATATAGCATGTACCCTTTTTGTCTAGCTTCTTTCATTAAGCATAATTATTTAAGATTCATCCATGCTGTAGCGTGTATCAATAGTTCATTTTTATTGCTGAGTAATATTCCATTTTAATGTATGCACAATTTATTTATTCATTCACTTGTTAATGGTCATTTAGATTTTTGCCAGTTTTTGACTATTACAAATAAAGTTACTATTAACATTTGTTACAACTCTTTGAGTGGACATATGTTTTTGTCACTCAGGTAGATACCTTGGAGTGGTATGTCTGGCAGGCGGTAGGTCTGGTAGGGTTACATGGTAGGTGCATGTTTAACTTTTAAAGAAACTGCAGAAATATTTTCCAAAGTGGTTGTACCATTTCCCATTCCCAAAAGCAGTGTATGAGTGTCTCAGCTGCTCTACATCCTTGCCATCACTCGTTATATTTGGTCTTTAAATGTTAGCCATTCTAGTGAGTGGGTATTTGCATCTCACTGAGGTTCTAATTTACATTTCATTAGTGACTTATGATATTTAGCATTTTTTCATGTGCTTATTTGCCACCGATATATCTTCTTTGTTGAAATGTCTACTCAAATCTTTTGCCCATTTTATTCATTGGGTTGTTTGTCTTCTTATCACTGAGTTATAAGAGTACTTTATACATTCTATATACAAGTCCATTCTCAGATATATGACTTGCAAATATTTTCCCCAAGCCTGTGGCTTGTGTTTTCCTTCTCTTAACACTGTCTTTCAAAAACTAAAAGTTTTGAATTTTGATAACATCCAAATTATCCAATTTTTCTTTTATGGATCACACATTTTTTGTACTCTATCAAAGAAATCTTTGCAGACTTCCCTGGTGACACAGTGGTTGAGAGTCTGCCTGCCGATGCAGGGGACATGGGTTCGTGCACCCAAGGTGTCAATAAGTTTCTTCTATTTTTAAATTTTTTTTTCCTAGAAGTTTTAGTTTTAGGTTCTACATTTAGGTCTATGATCCATTTTGAGTTAAATTTTCATATGGTGAAAGGTATGAATCAAAGTTCAAAGTTTTTTTTTTTTTTTTTTGCTTGTGGATATCCAATTGTTCTAACACAATTGTTGTTGAAAAGACCATAGTTTCTCCACCAAATTGCCTTTGCACATTTGTCAAAAATCAATTGAACATACATACATGCCTCTATTTCTGGACTATCTCTTCTGTTCCATTTGTCTATCTTTATGCCAATACCACACTGTCTTGATTACTGTGGCTTTATAATACCTCTACTACTTTGCTGTTTTCAAAATTATTTTGACTATTCTGGGTAACCTGCATTTCCATGGGTACTTTAAAATTACCTTCTCGATTTTCACAAAAATATCTACTAGGATTTTGACTGAGATTGTAGTGAATCTATAGATCAATTTGGGAGAACTGACAATTTTTTCTCATTTTTTTTATTGAACTATAGTTGATTTACAATATTGTGTTAGATATAGCAATGTGTATCTGTTAATCACATACTCCTAATTTATCCCTCCCCTCCCTGGCCTTTCCACTTTGGTAACCATAAGTTTGTTTTCTATGTTTGCGAGTCTGTTTCTGTTTCATAAATAAGTTTATTTGTATTATTTTTTAGATTCCACATCTAAGTGATATATTTCTTTTTCTCTGTATGACTTACTTCATCTAGTATGATTATCTCTAGGTCCATCCATATTGCTGCAAATGGCAATATTTCATTCTTTTTGATGGCTGAGTAGTATTCCATTGTATATGTACCACATCTTTATCCATTCATCTGTTGATGGGCATTTAGGTTGCTTCCATGTCTTGGCTATTGTAAATAGTGCTGCTGTGAACATTGGGGTGCATGTATCTTTTCAAATTAGAGTTTTCCTCTTTTCCAGATATATGCCCAGAAGTGGGATTGCTGGATCACATGGTAACTCTATGTTTAGTTTTTTAAGGAACCTCCATACTGTTCTCCGTAGTGGCTACACCAATTTACATTCCCACCAACAGTATATGAGAGTTCCCTTTTCTCCACACCCTCTCCAGCATTTATTCTTTGTAGACTTTTTGATAATGGCCATTCTGACAAGTGTGAGGTGGTGCCTCATTGCAGTTTTTTTTTTTTTTTCTTTTGCGGTACGCGGGCCTCTCACTTTTGTGGCCTCTCCCACTGCAGAGCACAGGCTCCAGATGCGCAGGCCCAGCGGCCATGGCTCACAGGCCCAGCCACTCTGCGGCATGTGGGATCCTCCAGGACCGTGGCACGAACCGGTGTCCCCTGCATCGGCAGGCGGACTCTCAACCACTGCGCCACCAGGGAAGCCTGCTCATTGTAGTTTTCATTTGCATTTCTCTAATGATGTTGAGCATCTTTCCATGTGCCTGTTGGCCATCAGTATATCTTCTTTGGAGAAATGTCTATTTAGGTCTTCTGTTCATTTTCTGATTGGGTTGGGTTTTTTTTTGATATGGAGTTTTATGAGCTGTTTGTATATTTTGGAAATTAAGCCCTTGTCATTTGCATAGTGTGCAAATATTTTCTCCCAGTCCATAGGTTGTCTTTTCATTTTGTTTATGGTTTTCTTTGCTGTGCAAGAGCTTTTAAGTTTGATTAGGTCACATTTGTTTATTTTTGCTTTTATTCCTTTTGCCGTGGGAGACTGATCTAAGGAAATATTGCTACGATTTATGTCAGAATGTTTTGCCTAAGTTCTCTTCTAGGAGCTTCACGCTGTCATGTCTTATATTTAAATCTTTAAGCCATTTGAGTTTATTTTTGAGTATGGTGTGAGGGTATGTTCAAACTTCGTTGATTAACATGCAGCTGTCCAGCTTTCCCAACACCACTTGCTGAAGAGGCTGTCTTTTCTCCCTTATATATTCTTGCCTTCTTTGTCAAAGATTAATTAACTGTAGGTGTGTGGGTTTATTTCTGGGCTTTCTATTTGAGAACTGACATCTTAATAATGCTGAGTCTTTCATCCCATGAACATAATATACCTCTCTATTTATTTAGGTCTTCTTTAGTTTCTCTCAACAGTGTTTATTAGTTTTCATTGCACAGATCATTCATATCCTTTGTTAGATTTATACCTAAGTACTTGATATTTTATGACACTATAACTGGAAATTTTTTTAAATTTTCAATTGCTCATTGCTAGCATATAGAAATTCAGTTGGTTTTTGTACATTGATCTGGTATCCTGCAACCTTGCCAAACTCACTTATTTGTTCTAATATTCTTTGTAGAAGTCATAGGATTTTCAACATAGATGAGCATGTTATCTGCAAAGAAAGACAGTTTTGATCACTCTTCCTTTCTAATATGGATGCCTATTATTTCTTGGGCTTTGTTTGTTTTGTTTTATGGTTTGGTATTTTTATTGCACTGTCTAGAATCTCCAGTGCAATGCTGAATTGAAATGATGAGAGCAGACATCCTTGTCTTGTTCTTGATCTTAGGGGAAAGCATTTAGTCTTTCACCATTAAATGATGCTGTGGCTGTAGGTATTTCATGAATGCCATTTATCAAGTTTTAACCAACTGTTTTCAGTTTTAAAAGCAGTACAGTGGAATACTTCTGACAGTGTGGTGGACTATGTATTCTGAATTACTTTCTTGCTTCACAAACCAAAATGCTGGATAAACTACAGCCAATTTCCTCATACATGCATAGCTGACCTTGCAAGAAAATAAAGGAAGTCAATCTCCAGGAGATAAAACCAGAGCAACAGGAGAACACAGAAGGCAGAAAAGGCCTGGGGTTATTTTCCAACTGCAGAAACCTTCCTATCTCAAGTATCACCTCTATGCTGATGACATGCAAATCTTTTATCTACCATGTTGTTTCCTGAGCTCCTATCTCTCTTACCCAACTTCCTAAAAGGTATGATCTTGACTTTGATGTACTACATATCCTTCAAACTCATGTCCAAACTGTTCATCTTTCTTCTGCCTGTATCTGTTCTTCCTTCCACCTCAGTTATTGGCACCATAATTTGAGTCATCCATGACTCTGTTTACTTCTCTCACCCTTCCATATCTAACTGATTTTTTTGTTCAACCTTCTATATATCACTTGAGCCCATTTCTTCATTTCCATATTCATTACTACTACCTTTGTTCACGTCACCATTTTTCAACTGAACTACTACAATAGCTTCCTATCCAGTTCTGTGCAGCCAGGATGGCTCTCCTCAGTCTACCTTACATAGTGCCACCAGAGTCATAACTTACAAAATGATGTCACTCTCCATTGCACATATAATAAAGTTTAATCCCCTAAAGCTTTCATATAATGTGATGCATTATCTGAGCTCTCACTACCTCTCAAACCTTATTTATTCCTTCTGTACCCTACTCTTCAGTTATCTTGAATGCCATACCATTTCCCAAACCTTTTATGTTCTGTCCTCATTTTGTACTTTTGAGCTGCTCACCTCTCTCTTGTTTCACCTGGCTAACCAAATTCTATACATTTTTCAAGACTCAGATCAAATATCATCAGAAAGAAACATTACCTGACACTGTCTTTCTAGTTAGATTCTGTTCCTATATACTCAGCAGTTACATTAACATAGTGCAATAGATTCCCTATTTACTTCCCTTCTTGCCTGTAGGCTTCATAAAAGCAGAGTCCCTAGGACAGTAGTAATCCAAAACTAAACATTTTAAATTAATTAATTAATAAGAGTTGGATACTTGACCATTTCAAAGACAGAAATAGTGTGGTGGAGCAGGAATACGATAGTATATATTCAACAATACTTTGTTGAGTATTTACTCCTTCCTTAGGGTCTGGCAAAGTGGAGATGAATAAGATAGAGGCTTTGCCCTCAAGAAGTTAATAGTCCAGTAGGAAATGAGGTGAAGAATGGGGCTCTAGCAGGGACAAGTACAAACTCAGTAAGAGAAGCATATAGTGCTTAACAAGTACTAATAAGTCTTAAATGCAGCAAAGGAGAATAGAACATTCACTGTTGGACTGGGTTTTTTTTCCAACCTTTAATCCACTCTTCTTTTAAAAATATTTCCTGACTACACATATTTGGAAAGAAAAATGTCTCCTAAAAGCAATCACTACCAGGAAGCCAAAAGCAATTTGAAATAAAATATATTAACTGCTCTGAGATTCATTACCAAAGAGTCAGGGGTTGAAGTAGGGAAGGGTGGAGAAAGGGAAAATAGGGGAAAAAACAAGGAAGAGAAGATGAAAGAGATATTCAGTAAGAAACCAGCAGAATCTGTTATTTGGCATCATTTGGTCCCCAAAACACAAAGCCAGGTCCTTGGTCTGATTCTTTACTTTCCTGATGATTGTTACAGTCAGATCCAAGTTAGAGAACAACTAGGGAGGCTAGATTCACCTTAATTTTCTAGGAAGAGTATAGTTTGAAGGAAGTCATTTCTTCAATTGAGTCTAAATACTCACTTTGAATTAAACAGTGTTTAACAGGTGCCTTCTCAAAACTCGAAATGGCCCCCAATTTTGATCCTCCATCTGGTTATATTTACATTCAAATTATGTTTTGCAACAAAATTTATTTCTCACAAAATTTATTGCTTTTTGATTTCCACCTTAAAGTGCTTATTGTCTCAAAATTACATTGAAGGAAATTTTATATTTCTTCCTGGCTCTATTACTCAACTTCTTAACCTTGTTAATTCAAATTTGGTAAACTCAAAATTGCATTTTTTAATCCCTCTTGTGAAAGATTAATTCACTAGAAATCAAGATCAGTGTTGACATTGGTATGGTGGCTGAATTTCTGCCTAATATAAAAATTTTAAGTACTGTATTTGCTTCTCTTTTCTAAACAACATGACTAAAATCATAGTAGATATATGTTAAATATGAATCAACTGCAAGTCACCTTGAGAATCCCACAATATCTGAGGCATGAGAGAATCTTGCTATCTCTTCATACTCAAGGGTGGGGATCGCCAGCAGGTTTCTTGCTTCTAACTACCATTCAACCTGCTGACTTCAGAAGGCTTGATTCAAAAGGCAGGATGCAAGTAGCAGAATCCAAACAGCCTCTATCTTGGGTCAACATTGAACTTACTGGCTGATGTTGGTTGCTTGTAGAGTCTGACTTTCTGGTTTCTGGGCTCTACCTGCCAACGAGCTTGGACCTATAACACCTGCTTGCTCCTTGTTATCTTTCTTAACTTCCCTAGACTTGATTCATGCCTTGGTTGGAGCTGAGGTTGTGCCATAGTTTGTGCATAGGTGGGCTTCCAATACCAGGGCTTTCCAGGTACCCCTCACTCATGCTGACCATACTTTGGCATGATACTCTCTCTAGGCAAAGAGTAAAATGACTTTGACTGCCAGAGCATGCCTTGTGGGTTAAGATATACACTTCCATGGGCAGCTCTTTACCTGCATCTACCCCTTCCATATCATTCTCTGACTAGTTTGCCTGGTTATCACTTCCATCTCCATATCTATGGCTGCTCAAATATCTTTCTGCTCCAAAAGAGTTAGAATTGAGCTTCTAAGTCTAATGACTTCCATCTAAATTATTTACTCCTTGTCTTTTACTTTTTCCTGCATCTTCTGCATGGGAGATGCACTACATATGGCTAAGATGACCTATAGACTCTGCATCAGTGTAGTGATTAAGAGCATGAGTTTTTCTGAGTTTGAATCCCAGCTTCACTTCTTACTAGGTGGTATGAATTAGGGCAGGTTATTTAATCTCTCGAGTCTCCAGTTTCTCATATGTAAAACAAGGACAATAATTGTACATACCATATATGCATAGTACCTGGCAAATAATGAGTGCTCAGCACTTATCAGGTATCATCAATAACATTATATTAAACTGGCATTACACCCACTCTTCATACACCAAATAGAATGAGTTGACCAAATTCTTCTATGCCAAGCTAGGAGTCAATTAGACTATAAAGAATGAAGCAGCACAAATTACCATATCCTAAAATTAGAGGATCTTAACTGACACTCACTACGTTAAATTGGGGATAGGGGAAGGGATTAGGGGGAGTTTCCTTGCAGGGCCTTTGCTCCAAATATGTACCATAGAGCCTAATAACTCTGGAACCAAATAAATAGAAGCAAAGCCTCTCAGAGGTTAAGAGATGGTCTTCCAAGGAACCAGGTTATTATGAAGATTTTTCTCTAAGCAGAGAACTCCAAGGCTTTAGAGTATCATAGAATAGATGGTTAGCATGAAAGCATCCATGGAAATATTTGTATCTACTATTAGTTTGAATACTTGAGAAGGAAGTATCTGTACTGGCCTTGAGTGTCCCTGAGGCCCCAGCCAGTTCTATGAATGGCATGTTTTTAGAACAGACATCATTCTGTGGCACAAGTACATTTTGGTGGCTATAGGTAAGATTGTTTATAGGTTTTCAGCTCTGGATCTGCCATACTGCCAATATTTGGAGAGTTCGTTCCAAAGATATTCTAAACCCTACATTCCCCTTGGTTCTCATGACTCTTGGACACTATCATTCTTTAGAACAGAGTCCTACTGCTTCCAAATGACTCATCTTCATACTACGACTGCATAAACAGCATGCAACTTATCTGAAGGATCAGGCTCCTATGTAAGTTTTTCACGCCACTAAATGGCCACAGGTCAAATGTTTGTGAAGTGAGGTGAAACACAGATAAAAGAGCAAAAACACTTCTGCCACCAAACTCCGCAGATCACTGTGGCAGCTACAGAGGTGCACCATTTAGGTTCTCCATTCAAGCAAGAACTTGCAGTTCCACTGCAAAGAGTGCAGTGATCTGACAACCTCTAGCTATTAGCACTTTCAGGATCCATCTCACTTTTCAAAAGGAGACCACACAGTTCCTGGGCAGGCTCTAGCCAATGATTAGCAAAGGCATGGCCATTCCTGCCAAACACAGAATTCCTCTAATGGTAAATCCTTGCTCCAGATCTTTATGTTAGATGGGCTGAGACTTTGTCATATATGCATTGAGATATGAGGCCCTTCCAGCCCAATCATTCTTCAGTCACCTTTTATTTTTCACAGATGCTCCCCTCTTGCACTCCTACCTCTCTGATCCAGCATCTGCTTTCTAAAGGACTCTAATGACTCAATCATCCACTTGTGATGTAAGCAATTCCACAGGGAGTGATGTATTTATTCAATCTACCCCTACCTCCACCCTGCTACACAAACACATACATAACTAGCCAGGGTGTTACACAAAGAAAAATTTTAAAACTGAAAAAAATACTCCCATACTGATTACTATACTCAGACAATTCCTCTCATCCCCAAATTATTCAAACATTTTTGATAGGCCAGATGGTTCACAAAGTAAAACCTCCAGGAAGCCTATAATCACTTCAGGGTGCACAAAGGCAGTAAATAGAAGACAGGATTCTTCCTGAAACATGGACTCTTTGCATACAGTGCCATGCTGATTTTGCTGTGTAATTCCCCAGCCTCTCCCAGCAAAATCTCAAGGGATTTCATGAACCAGCTCTTTACTATCTGTCAGGACAATATCTTGATCTTTTCCATTATATTAAATGAAACTGACTAGGCAGTTGCAAGCTCTACTGCAATATTTCCAGAATGACCAGTTAGATGTAAAATCAGAAAAAGAAAAATGTGAAAATGTATAATCGACCCAGAAGAGAGGGATCTCTGAGTCATATCATCTTGTCTGATGGATTGCTGAAGACTTCTCAAATGGTGTACTCAATCACAAATGAGGCCTTCCTACCATATGAAAAGTCCAGAAATTCTTTGTGCTCCCGCTTTTATTCCCCATGTTGTTCATACCCCACAATCTTATTTTAAAAAGGTTCCCAGTTCAGAAAAAAAAAAAAAAAGGAGGACTTCTAAGTCTAAATGACCCTGGATACTCAAGCCACCTATAGTCAGTATAAAGTGGCCCTGACAAAATAAGGTATTGGGACATTAACCTATGTATTTTCTTCTTCTGTGCTTCATTAAATTTTATCTGAGAACATCTCCTTCCTGAGCCAAGATGCTAGACATGAATCACCCATGGCTTTAGGGGAAGTTGTCAGAATGAAACCAGAGAATAAAGGTGTCAAAATCTTGGCTCTTGAGTTATTCAAAAGCCAGAGGTTCAGATGTAAGACAGAGAAGACTTGGAAGCACTTGTAACCTACTTTCCTTGTCCTGCCCCAGATTCCACAGACTGGAGAGAAAAGAAGGGAGGGAGCACAGAGAAAGGAGTAGAGTCATAAGGGAAGGAATATCAAGCTACATAGAAGAAAACTTCATGAGTGGCCAACACTGCAAAGCCACGTGCCAAGGAGCCCATTGCACACTGATCAATTGTCCAGCAGGAACAATGCCTGTCTATAACCATTCAGCGGTCCAGACTCTCATGAACTCCTGGGCACCTGGGCAAGGTGGGATAATACAGAACCATCTTGAGATATCCCATGGAATCAAGACTGTTGAAACACCCATTGCTATAAGGTTTACTCTTGATCTCAAGTTGTTATTGCTGTGGAGGCAAGTACTACCAGTTGATCCACTGGAATTATGTCAGGCTTAGAAATCATCATATACTCATGGTCCTTCCATTCCTGGTAATGAATCCTGGTAGAACAACATGAATCCAGCTGAGACAGAATGCTATGTCCATTAAAGCTGGGTTTTTTAAATGGCCACACCTACTCAAACACTTCCTATTTTCAGACAACTTCCAAATCCTTACTTCTTGCCTGCAACTTTTTTTTTAAACATCTTTCTTGGAGTATAATTGCTTTACAATGGTGTGTTAGTTTCTGTTTTATAACAAAGTGAATCAGCTATACATATACATATGTTGCCATATCTCTTCCCTCTTGCATCTCCCTCCCTCCCACCCTCCCTATTCCACCCCTCTAGGTGGTCATAAAGCACCGAGCTGATCTCCCTGTGCTGTGCGGCTGCTTTCCACTAGCAATCTATTTTACATTTGGTAGTATATATATATTCATTCCACTCTCTCATTTTCTCACAGCTTACCCATCCACCTCCCTGTATCCTCAAGTCCATTCTCTAGTAGGTCTGTGTCTTTATTCCTGTCTTGTCCCTAGGTTCTTTAGGACCTTTTTTTTTTTTGGCTTAGATTCCATATATATGTGTTCGCATATGGTAATTGTTTTGCTCTTTCTGACTTACTTCACTCTCTATGACAGAATCTACATCCATCCACCTCACTGCAAATAACTCAATTTTGTTTCTGTTTATGGCTGAGTAATATTCCATTGTATATATGTGCCACATCTTCTTTATCCATTCATCTGTTGATGGACACTTAGGTTGCTTCCATGCCCTGGCTATTGGAAACAGAGCTGCAATGAACATTTTGAGACATGACTCTTTTTGAATTATGGTTGTCTCAGGGTATATGCCCAGTAGTGGGATCGCTGGGTCATATCGTAGTTCTATTTTTGCTTTTTTAAGGAACCCCCATACTGTTATCCATAGTGGCTATATCAATTTACATTCCC
>NW_020175057.1:721674-783714 GCF_003031525.2 Neophocaena asiaeorientalis asiaeorientalis
ATTTGTTTATTTTTGTTTTTATTTCCATTTCTCCAGGAGGTGGGTCAAAAAGGATCTTGCTGTGATTTATGTCATAGAGTGTTCTGCCTATGTTTTCCTCTAAGAGTTTGATAGTGTCTGGCCTTACTTTTAGGTCTTTAATCCATTTGGAGTTTATTTTTGTGTATGGTGTTAGGGTGTGTTCTAATTTCATAGTGTTACAAGTACCTATCCAGTTTTCCCAGCACAACTTATTGAAGAGCCTGTCTTTTCTCCACTGCATATTCTTGCCTCCTTTATCAAAGGTAAGGTGACCATACGTGCGTGGGTTTATCTCTGGGCTTTCTATCCTATTCCATTGATCTATATTTCTGTTTTTGTGCCAGTACCATACTGTCTTGATTACTGTAGCTTTGTAGTATAGTCTGAAGTCAGGAAGCCTGGTTCCTCCAGCTCCGTTTTTCTTTCCCAAGATTGCTTTGGCTATTTGGGGTCATTTGCCTTTCCATACAACTTGTGAAATATTTTGTTCTACTTCTGTGAAAAATGCCAGTGGTCATTCGATAGGGATTGCATGGAATCTGTAGATTGCTTTGGGTAGCAGAGTCATTTTCGCAATGTTGATTCTTCCAATTCAAGAACATAGTATATCTCTCCATCTATTTGTATCACCTTTAATTTCTTTCATCAGTGTCTTATAATTTTCTGCATACATGTCTTTTGTCTCCTTAGGTAGGTTTTTTCCTAGATATTTTATTCTTTTTGTTGCAATGGTAAATGGGAGTGTTTTCTTGATTTCACTTTCAGATTTTTCATCATTAGTGTATAAGAATGCTAGAGATTTCTGTGCATTACTTTTGTATCCTGCTACTTTACCAAATGCATTGATTAGCTCTAGTAGTTTTCTGGTAGCATCTTTAGGCTTCTCTTTGTATAGTATCATGTCATCTGCAAACAATGACAGCTTTACCTCTTCTTTTCCAATTTGGATTCCTTTTATTTCTTTTTTATTTTCCTCTGATTGCTGTGGCTTAAACTTCCAAAACTATTTTGCATAATAGTGGTGAGAGTGGCCAACCTTGTCTAGTTCCTGATCTTAGTGGAAATGGTTTCAGTTTTTCACCATTGAGGCCGATGTTGGCTGTGGGTTTGTCATATACGGGCTTTATTATGTTGAGGAAAGTTCCCTCTATGCCTACTTTCTGCAGGGTTTTTGTCATAAATGGGTGTTGAATTTTGTCAAAAGCTCTCTCTGCATCGATTGTGATGATCATATGTTTTTTCTCCTTCAATTTGTTAATATGGTGTATCACATTGATTGATTTGCGTACATTGAAGAATCCTTGTAGTCCTGGGATAAACCTCACTTGATCATGTTGTATGATCCTTTTAATGTGCTGTTGGATTCTGTTTCCTAGTATTTTGTTGAGAATTTTTGCATCTATGTTCATCAGTGATATTGGCCTGTAGCTTTCTTGGTTTGTGACATCTTTGTCTGGTTTTGGTATCAGGGTGATAGTGGCCTTGTAGAATGAGTTTGGGAGTGTTCCTCCCTCCGCTATATTTTGGAAGAGTTTGAGAAGGATAGGTGTTAGCTCGTCTCTAAATGTTTGATAGAATTCACCTGTGAAGCCATCTGGTCCTGGGCTTGTGTTTGTTGGAAGATTTTAATCACAGTTTCAAGTTCAGTGCTTTTGATTGGTCTTTCATATTTTCTATTTCTTCCTGGTTCAGTCACAGAATGTTGTGCATTTCTAAGAATTTGTCCATTTCTTCCAGATTGTCCATTTTATTGGCATAGAGATTGGTAAAGTACCCTATTATTGTTGTGTTACTGTCGATTTCCCCTTTTATGGCTGTTAGTATTTGCCTTATGTATTGAGTGCTCCTATGTTGGGTGAATAAATATTTAAAATTGTTATATCTTCTTCTTGGATCAATCCCTTTATCATTATGTAGTGTCCTTCTTTGTCTCCTGTAATAGTCTTTATTTTAAAGTCTATTTTGTCTGATATGAGAATTGCTACTCTAGTTTTCTAGAAAGAAAGAAAGAAAGAAAGAAAGAAAGAAAGAAAGAAAGAAAGAAAGAAAGAAAGAAAGAAAGAAAGAAAGAAAGAAGAAAGAAAAGAAAGAAAGAAGATAAAATAAAGTTAGTAAAATGAAAAAAATAATTATTAAGAAAAAAATTTTAATGTAAAAAAACAAACAAGAAAAATGGACAGACAGAACCCTAGGACAAATGGTTAAAGCAAAGCTATACAGACAATATCACACACAGAAGCATACACATACACCTTCACAAAAAGAGAAAAAGGGGAAAAAATATATATATCTTTGCTCCAACAGGCTCCCCGGAAAGGGGTGTGGATAGTGACCTGTGCTTGCACACAGGCTTCTTCGTGGCGGCAGCAGCGGCCTTAGCGCCTCATGCCTGTCTCTGGGGTTCGCGCTTTTAGCCACGACTCGCACCCGTCTCTGGAGCTCCTTTACGCAGCGCTCTGAATCCCCTCTCCTCGCGCACCAGGAAACAAAGAGGGAAGAAAAAGTCTCTTGCCTCTTCGGCAGGTCCAGACATTTCCCCGGACTCCCTCCCTCCTAGCTGCGGTGCACTAACCCCCTGCAGGCTGTGTTCACTCCGACAACCCCAGTCCTCTCCCTGCGCTCCGACCAAAGCCCGAGCCTCAGCTCATAGCCCCGCCCGCCCCGCCGGATGAGCAGACAAGCCTCTCGGGCTGCTGAGTGCTGGTCGGCACCGATCCTCTGTGTGGGAATCTCTCCGCTTTGCCCTCCTTACCCCTGTTGCTGTGCTCTCCTCCGCGGCACCGAAGCTTCCCCCCTCTGTCACCCGCAGTCTCCGCCCACGAAGGGGCTTCCTAGTGTGTGGAAACCTTTCCTCCTTCACATCTCCCTCCCACTGGTGCAGGTCCCGTCCCTATCCTTTTGTCTCTATTTATTCTTTTTTCTTTTGCCCTACCCAGGTATGTGGGGAGTTTCTCACCTTTTGGGAGGTCTGAGGTCTTCTGCCAGCGTTCAGTAGGTGTTCTGTAGAAGTTGTTCCACGTGTAGATGTATTTCTGATGTATCTGTGGGGAGGAAACTGATCTCTGCATCTTACTCTTCCACCATCTTGAAGCTCATTGCCTGTACCTTTTAATTTTTTATGACCCCATTTATTAGGGCCCTAGAGGAAATGTATAACTCTTTCAAACTTGGTTATTTGAGAAGGGTTTAATAAAGAGATTCTTTAGTAAGGTGTGGTCATGGTTTAAGGAAACCAACAAAGTTCCCTGGGAATGTTAACTGCAGGAGCCCTTACTATCCCTATGTCTAAAGGAGTAAGAGGACATAGCAGTTACCAGAATCCAGAAGGAGATGGTATCTATATGGATAGAGCTGCAAGACAGGATTTGTTATCTTCAGCAGAAGTGCACAACAAAGTTCTGGCAAGTAGGCGGGGAAAATCCTGGGGAATAAATACTCTGTCCACACTCTCCTCCAACCTCTCTCTTTGATCTTCTCTTAGTGCCTCCCATTGGCTGAACCCATCTTGAAGCCAGAGGGCAAGGGGGCCCAATGAAGCAGAGCATTTAAGTCAAAGCAGGATGGAGAATTAGGAAGCGTGGATATGGGGATGGGCAATGTAAAACATTCAGCACAGAGAATTTAGGAGTTGGAAACCCATGTAAGAACTACCTGGAAACCCTTTCTCCCTTTGAGAATTTCATGAAAGCTATAAATCCTCACAACAAAGAATAATGTACAAATAATTATAAATATTTGATTTTACATGACATTTCAAGGGATCTTGTGATGCTTGTGGCCTCTCTATACTGTACGTACCTAGGAGTTCCATGGATACAAGTTAATAACCTCCCCTCTGGAAGGCCCAGAAGGGCTCCTACCCACCTGGCTTATCCCAACAAGAGAGGGGAGGGGTCAGAGCAAGAAAAAATAAGCTGTATATAAGAAAGAATAACGAAAGAGTCCAACAATAAAACAGCATGCAAAATACTCCATTTATATAAAATTATATGTATTTGTTCACTGTCCCAGAGAACTATGAAAAAGAGGCCAAATTACTCAGGGCCACCGATCAGAACTTTCTATGATGATGGAAATGTGTTCTATTCATGCTGCACTGTCCAAACCAGTAGCCAGGAGATGCGTGTGGCTACTGAGCACATGAAATGTGGTTAGTGTGACCCGAGGAACCAAATCTTTAATTTATTTAATTTTAATTAAACTTAAGTAGCTAGTATATCTATAGACAATGGTTTACAGTTGCAGTACAGTTGCTTTTTTTTTCTTTTTTCTACTCTTTATAGTGTTTAAATGGTTCTATGATGAACAGTTATTATGTAATCAGTAAAATAAATAAAATTTAAACCTGTTTTAAAAACAAAAGAACCTCCCCTCTCCTCACTCCAGAGAGTTGTTCAT
This sequence comes from Neophocaena asiaeorientalis asiaeorientalis, assembly GCF_003031525.2. Lineage (NCBI taxonomy): Eukaryota > Metazoa > Chordata > Mammalia > Artiodactyla > Phocoenidae > Neophocaena > Neophocaena asiaeorientalis. The sequence continues at coordinate 726,094 of NW_020175057.1, forward strand.
AAAAATGTATGTCATATTGTTATAGTTCTTATTTCCTTAGCTTTTTTTCCTACTGTATTTCCAGTAACATAGATATCCCAAAGCAAAGCTGATACCTTTGGCCAAATATAAGTGAATCAAATGGGCCCTTTCTTTCTTCAGATCTGCTCAGTGTGAGCTATAGCACAGAGTATAAGCAGCAGAGCTCTGAAGAAGCAGACAGAAAATGTAGGGCTGGCCATGTGATATTGGGTTACCTAGCAACACTGGCTGGGAGCCTCTCCTTCCTGAGCTTCTCAGCAGAGAGGAATGGTTTTAAAACTGTGTGTGTATGCATGTGTGTGTGTGAGAGAGAGAATGACAGAGAGGGGAGGGGAGAGGAGAAACAGAAAGAGAAAGGGACAGAGAGAGACAGAGTGAAATGTAAAGATAGACAGAAAAAGACAAGCAAAGGAGAGAATTTAGTAAACAAAGAAAAGAAGTGAGAGATAATGAGAATGAATTCAGGGGAAAGTAGAAATGGAGAGAGGTTCAGGAGGTGCAATGTAAGATGAACTCAGTCGATGGAAAAAGTGAGAGAAGCAAAGGCTGAAAAGAGAGACATCCAGAGGAGGGAATGAAGGGGTGATGGAGTCAGCAGGAGGGACACCTTTTCTCAGACCCTTACTGATGGCTGCTATGTTACCTTTACTTCACAATGGAAGTTACCCAGTTTCTTTTCCTAACTGCAAATTTTCCTCCTAAGTCAAATGCTTAGTTGCAACAGCAGCATTGGGAATTCTTTAATTAAGCACCACTGGGTCCACAGCATTGCTCAGGCCAGTAAAGATCCTCTTTTATAATAACCACAATGATGACTCAGCCATTGAGCATGGCTCTTTACAGTTTACCAACTGCTTTCACAGCTCCCATCTCCTGGGACCCTTACTGCAGCTCTGAGGTAGACAATGTGGGAATTGTTATGACTTCAACTCTGCACATGAAGAAACTGAGGTTGCATACCTGGGGCTCTGACTCCAAGCTCCAGGGCTGGCACTGGGGTGCTGATCTGTTGGACTTTCCAATCATATACTAAGTGTGGTGCACCTACAGATGAAGTGCTTTCTCCTACCACCTACTGAGGTGAGAGCTGAAGAGTTATTGCAAGTCTCAAGGCAATAAGGGGCTTCTCCTTTCATCTTCTTTCCTTCTAATGTGCAAATCTGTCCATCTCTATCTCCCAGAGCAGAGCTTCATGGGCCTGGGTGTACAGCCAGCTTCTGACAACCTCTTGAGATATTCCTGGGCACTCATCCTCTCAGGGAAACCCTGCCTCTTTCATTTTCAGAGTAACCACCGATGGTTACAAAACCTCTTCGATGAGGGAGGGATATTTGAGAGATGGGAGGAGCAATTGGTGACTAGAGCCAGAGGGTCTGCAGGATCGGGTAGAGAAGAAGAGCTGGCAACTGCATGCCATGGAGCTGTTGAGCCATTCCCATTCCTTCTCAAGTCTCTCCAATGCTTGAAAACTAGAATGGAGCCAAAATGAGTTCAAGTCCTGTGTTTGCACCAAGCTTCTCTCCTGTCAGTGTCTACCTTGTCTGATCCACCCTGTACTTACTGGCAGATTAAGTTTCCCAGAATGCCATTTACCTGCTCAGCAAAGTTCAATGATTTCTCCATTCATTATGGTATTAGTTTGATCACCCTGGCATTCAAGAGCCACTTAATATTGTCCAAACCTTCCTTTTCAGGTTAATATCTGCATATTTCCTATATATAACACAAATGTCTGACAAACTGGGCTATTTGCTGATCCCCAAACCCAGTCCACACCTCCCATTTATGCCCCCTCTGCCTGGTATACCTTCTCCCTTTCAGTCAGACAGTATTCCCCACCTATGTCTCCACATAGCACTTGGCTTTGTAATATGTCAAGTTGGCTAAACTGAACTACATTTCACAGAATTACCTTCCTGTAGTGCAGTGAGCCAAAAGAGAGATTCTTATGGGAGATTTAGAAGGTAGGAGGTAAGCAGCTGCTATTTTGTTGCTCACACACATTTTCACTTATATGCTGACTCACCTTGTTGACTTAAAGCAGTAGTCAGGCCTTCAGCTGCTCCACCTTCCTCTGGATCCTATTTCAGCTTCTCTGACTTCTGAACCAGGTGTGGTTTAACTCAATGACAAAGGGCCAAATGTCTAACTTCTATATGATACCCACATCATCAAGGGCAGAGGCAACGAGAACTGACATGGATTTTAGTCTACCCTTGAGGGCTCCAGCTTATGCTTTTGGGTCCCAGCCTGTCCTTGCTCTTCCCCACTTTACATCCATCTTCCCTTCCCCATTGCCTACCCTATGGATATGAGTTTTACAAGTCCTCTTCTCTGGGTCTGAGTTTTCTCACCAGTATAAAGGGGGAATTTTTACCAAATCTCCAAAATCTAAGGATACTTCCAGCTCTGACATTCAAAATGTCAATATCCATGGCTTCTTGTGTAATCTTAACCTCTGAAACAACAAAGGCATTGAGCTTGGAATAGGAGATCTGGACTCCAACCTCAACTCTGCCTCTGCATAGCTAGCAGAACTTGATCAAGAAGCTTTCACTCTCTGGGCCCCAATTCCCCTCCCATATTCACATGCAGAAGTTAGACGTGCTGCTCTTAGCAGTCCAATACAGCTCTAATGTATCGGACTTCCCTGAGTGTCTGAATGCTCGTCCCTAAATTTGGGTCAGGGCCATTTCCTGCATTTCCTGTTTCTCTGCGTATTTGTGGGGTTTTCTATTTTCACATGGGTAAAATATGTTCTCAGTGAGTCCTCCAGTCCTTCAACCTTGAACACCTTGTGCCTCTTCTAGGAAAAGTCTAGCCTCTCCTCCCCGACACACTCAGGAAAGGTTAAGATGTTTTGATGTTTTCCTTGGTTATGGCTCAGTCTTTTGAAGAGATTTGGTCATGAATTTGCCTTTCATTCCTCTACCTGGAGGATGACCAGTGAGAAAAATAAGGGGGGGACAGAGTGGATGCCAGAGTTGGAAACATCTTTCTGTACCTGTTGGAGATACTCTAATGATACTAAAGTTAGAGATGAAGAATCACTTTTATTCTAAGCCCCCTATTTTCAGATGCTTATGACTTCAAGGAATATAAATGAGTACACGTTTTAGAAGTCTAATGGGGCAGAATTCTCCGATAATGGATTTTTATTAAACATGCAGTTATTGTACAACACATGTAGTCAAGTCTTGTGACTCACTCATATATTGAGAAGGTAAGGAGCCATTGATCTCAAATCTATGAAGAAAACAAGCTTAAAACTATTCTTGCATCTACTCAAGAGGTACCTAAAGGTTGGCTTTTCTCTCTCATCCAACATCCATTTAGTTATTGGCTCTGATGCCCTCCTCTCCATTCTTCCTGCCTTATATTGGACCCCATTACTTCCTTAATATTATGTAATATTTGATACACACAAAGAGAAAATTGTATATATGTAAGGTAAATGTCAAGCAGGCAGATGCAGCTACCAATCTCAAGTGAAGATTTCCACTTGAAGGAAACCAAAGATCATAACAATTCCCACTACCAGAAGGAGGAGCCCAAGACATTGGCCCACTGCACCTTCTGTGGGCTCAGGGCAGCCAAGGAGGGTTCAGCACACAAGGCACCAGTTGAAACAAGGCTTTCCTCACACACAGGAGAAGAGACACACCAAGGTCAGCGTCAGTAGTGTACACTGGTCTCCCACAGCCTGATAGCTGATCCCTCCTGATAGCTGATACGGGACAATTACGCTGCAAGTGAAGACCCTGTTCCTTTCCTGCAGGGGGCAGAAATACGGGTGGGGCTGGCCAGGTGCCACATGACACATTTAAGCAAAAAAGGACATTCACTGTATACCTAGAAGAAGGGCAAGTTTTCTCCTAATAAGGAAGAAGAATCTGGCACTAAGGGACAGCTATATTCCATATAGAGGAATGTTCCAGGCCCAGGGCACTAATTGGGCAATTCTGAAGAGGGGCGGCAGGTCCCACGATGGCTGCTTCCACACAGTATATATCATAATAAAATGAAAAGCTGTATACCCATCACCAAGCTTGAGAGCTAGAACATAATCAATACCTCTGAAAACCACATGTGCCCTCTCTGAGTCCTCCCCTCATTCCCTCCCAGAGGTAACCACTATCCTGAATTTTGTCATCATTCACTTGCTTTTCTTTATATGTTCACTTTATAAGGTATATTCCCTTAAACAATGTTATTTTATTTTGTCCATGTTGGGACTTAATATAAATGTAATCATACTATATTATTATGTTTTTGCCTCTTCCTTTTTTCTCCCAACTTTGTGAGATTTATCTATGTTGATGTGTGTAGCAACAGTAATTAATTTTCACTGCTGTATAGTTATTCATTATATGAAAATCTCACTGTTCTCCTGTTAATGGACATGTGGGTTGTTTCCAGTTTTATGCTTTTGCAAATTATGGTTCTATGAACCTTCTCATACATATTCACTGATGCCCATGTACAAGAGTTTTTCTATGGCAGTGGTTCTCAACCAGGGGTGATTTTTTCACCTGAGAGTACATTTGTCAATATCTGGAAACATTTTTGGTTATCATTACTGTAGAAGTGGTACTAGCATCTAATGAGTAGAGGCTGGGGATACTGCTAAATATCCTACAGTGAAGACGACAGGACCCACAACAAAGAATTATCTGGCCCAAAATGTCAATGATGTTGAGGTTGAGCACCCCTAATCTAGAGTATATGCCTACGTATTAAATGTCTGGGTTATCGAGTTTTCCCAAGCTCAATTTTACTAGGCAATGCCAATTATCTTGCAAAGTGGTTGTAACAGTTTGCACTCCCAGGGGCAGAGGATGAAATTTGTAGTTGTTCAATGTTATCCCCAAGTCTCAGTATCATTGTCTTCACTACTTATTGCCTGAACTTTTGCTCCTACTTTGCATCCTGCCTTTTCTCTTATTTTCATCTCTTTCCCCACATATCCATATTTCATATTATTGCCAAATTAAACTTCCTAAAAACCAACTCTGAACATGTCAAATTCCTGTGAAGAAACTTTTGTGGACTCTACTGCAAACAAAATAAGCATGGCATCCAAGACCTACACAAAAGGTTCCACTAGCTCTATATACCTAGTAATACCAACCTATTTGGTGCTCTTCTAATAAGCTCTGGCCTTTTTCTGCTCTCTGTGTCATCTTTATCGTTGAAGTCTTACCCTTTCTTATAGTCATTTGTTCATTCATGCGTTCATTCAGTCAGTGAGTTAATAAGCATTTCCTTTAACTGAGCACCTACTATGTGCCAGGCACCATTCTAAATGCTGGAAGTGTAGCAATAAACAGAACAGCCAAGACAGCTCTCTTCCTGATCCTCTCTTGGCTTCCCCTACTCCAAACCCTCAAAGATAAGAAGCAGCTCCCAAGATTCATTCCAGGAAGCTTCCAGAGCCTGGAGCCTAATGTTTTCCAGTCTCCAACCAATCCTTAGCCCCCATCTTTCATCAGTATTTCTCCTTCAATCAAGACATGGTGTGGGCATCCAAAGGGTCTAGAGGAAAGATGGACTCCAGAAGAGCTGGAAGGGGAGAACTGTGCTCTTTGCTGCCTTTCCTGCTAGGGTTGGCCTTCGCTGGCTAATGTATAGTCAGGCTTTCTCTTTGGGCCATCCCTAGGTGCTCTGGGTCCTTCCTCTGGCCATCCTGCTCTGTGCGTCCTTGATAGCCATCAGGCATACCTAAAGGAGGCTATGGCGAGGGAGCAGAACAAGAGCCATGTATTCCACATGCCATGGCTGGATCCTGGGCTCAGTGGAGCTGTGGGAGTGGAGAGGGGGATTGGGGCTGTAACTAGAGAGCCTCCAGCCTGAGCTGGGTCTGAACTGGGAGAAGAAGGCAGATTGAGGCTTCTCATTGCTGTGTCTTCTTTCAGATGTTTCTTTGCACCCCCATGAGAAGGGAACTGCTGCCTCTAACTTCCTGGTTTGGGGTAAGGAATGAAAGAAAATCCGGAATGTAGGCCTTGTAAAGAGGTTGCCATCTTTCACCCTATTCTTCCCCTACTTTATGTCCTAGGTCCATATACAGCAAGAGTAATGATCTGTGGTAACTGTATTTCTTTGAAACCCTTTTTTTGCTGACTCTAGCTCTAGAGACTGCATTACAAGTCTCCTCACAGCTACACTAAGACTAACAGCTTTGTCTTTCAGTGAGGCTGGACTTTGGGACTCCTCAGTGTGTGGCTAAGGAAAGTCAGTGACATTGATGCTACTTTGTGCATTATTAGGTGTGCTTTAAACCACAGAGGAGCTGGCCTGCTGAGGCTTGAAACTGAACAGGTCTCCTTAATATCAATCTCCATCATGTTTCCTAACTACTCAGACTTCCAAGGGTTGTGTGCATATTAAATCCAAATTTGTTTCTTGCTCTCTCAAGACTCACTGATAAACTCAAAGATTGATTTTGAGGCCGTCTCTTGCCAAGCCATAGCTAGATAACAAATCTCTGGGCAGCCTTTACAGAAATCCTACTTGACTCACATATAATTTGAAGTACTAAATAAAAAGGTTTTACTCTTATTTAGCTCTGTCTTGTGAGAAATAAATTGTCTAAAATCTAGAAAAATATTGCATTATTTTTCCCAAGGCATCATGAGGACCATACTAGTTCATTTCTTCACTCAACCAATAAAAAGGTATTAAAAGAGCACCTACTATGTATGTAGCCTTAATCTTGCAACAAGGACAGAAAGAATAAGACATTATCTCTGACCTCAAAGTCGCTCAAAGTCTAGTGGCAAAAAGTTTCTTGGCTAGCAGAGTAATGGCCACAGTTCAGTTGGATAAGTGCCATAATAGTGCAAAGTGAGCACACAGGAGTATAAGGAAAACTAAGTTGTGAAAAGTTTCTTAGAGAGAGAAGTGATGAAGGGAAAAGGGATCTCCAAGCAGAGGGAACAGAGCATTCAAAGAAAGTCACAGAGGTGTGGAAGCATATTATGCATTTGAGGCACTTCTAATGTTTCAGTGTGACTGCAGCAAAGGATTTGATGAGATAGAATGGTGGGAAACAAGGGTAAAGAGGCAGGAAGGGGCCTTGCATACCAGAGTCAGTAGTTTGGACTTATCCTTAAGACTACAGTAAGCCACCAAAAGGCTTTAATTAGGGAAGTGATTTGTGTTGTGGAAGTACCACTATGGAAGCAATGTGGAGAAAGGATAAAAGAGGGGCAATAATGCAATACAGTATAGCAAAATCTGTGTAAGGAATGCTGAAGGTAGTAGTAGAAGGCACAATGAGAAGTACATAGAATTTAAAATCAACAACTGATTGCATATGGGCCATGACTGGATGTGGGGATGCAGGAGATGTTGCTAATATACAAGGATAAGTGGTGGTAGATGTATTTACAACTTAGTAAGTCTTCACATAAACAGGAAAAGAAAGTAGAGAGGAGAATTTCACCAAACCAAATCAATGAGATGAGAGAAAAGGAGAGAACAGATGGTCAGCAAGTAGAGATCAAGGGGCAAAGCTCTCAGTAAGATCAAAGATCAAAGGTATAGAGGAAGTAGAAGAATGAGAGAGCTAGGAGAATAGCTAGGAGGTTGTAAATAAGTTCGTTTGTATTATTTCTTATATTCCACATATAAGTGATATCATACAGTATTTGTCTTTGTTTCACTCCTTTGCAATTTGTTGAGACTTACTTTCTGGACATACTACGGCCAATTTTTGTAAATTCTACACATGTGCTGGGAAAAACTGTACTTTCAAGTTGCTTGGTAGAAAATAGGCATAGATGAATATATAGATGTAATTATAGCTATAGGTATAAGTATAGAAATAGATATTTAGATATAGGTGCATACAGATATATGACTCCATTAGGTCAAGTTTGTTAAATTGACTTTTTTCAAATATGTAGAGATTTTTCTAGTTAGTGCTTGTTACTGATTTCTAGCTTAATTCTACTGTGGTTAGAGAACATGCTCTGTCTGAATTCACTTAGTATGACAATCTCCATGTCCATCCACGTTGCTGCAAATGGCATTAGTTTGTTCTTTTTTATGGCTGAGTAATATTCCATTGTATATATGTACCACATCTTCTTTATCCATTCCTATGTTGATGGACATTTAGGTTGCTTCCATGTCTTGGCTATTGTAAATAGTGCTGCTATGAACATTGGGGTGCATGTATCTTTTCGAATTATGGTCTTCTCTGGATATATGCCCAGGAGTGGGATTGCTGGGTCATGTGGTAGTTCTATTTGTAGTTTTTTAAGGAACATTCATACTGTTCTCCATAGTGGCTGCACCAATTTACATTCCCATCAACAGTGTAGGAGGGTTCCCTTTGTAGCAACATGGATGGACCTAGAGATTGTCATATTGAGTGAAGTAAGACAGATAGAAAAAGACAAACATCATATGATATCACTTGTATGTGGAACCTAAAATATGACAAATGAACTTATTTACAAAACAGAAATAGAGTCATAGATATAGAAAACAATTTTATGGTTACCAGGGAGAAGGGGGGAGGGATAAATTGGGAAGTTGGGATTGACATATACACACTACTATATATGAAAGAGATAACTAAAAAGAACCTACTGTATAACACAGGGAACTCTACTCAATACTCTGTAATGACCTATGTGGGAAAAGAATCTTAAAAAGAATGGATATATGTATATGTTTATGTATAACTGATTCACTTTGCTGTACAGTAGAAAGTAACACAACATTGTAAAACAACTGTACTCCAAAAAAAACTTTTTAAGAATGTAAGAACAATCCATAAAAAGGAAAAACAATTGTAGCTGGATATTTTAACCTTCAACTCTTAGAAACTGAAAGTTTAAACAAACAAAAATAAGCAGCAATACCAAAGACATAGTAATAAATTTGTGCCAATAGACAATATAAAACTCTACACCCAACAAAAAGAGAAAGAGAATACAAATTCTTTGGAAGCACATTACCCATTTATAGAAATAAAATATGAATTAGGAAAAAGGAAACCTCAATAAACTCCAAAGGATTAATATCATAAAAACTAGGTTATCTGATCATAACGCTTCTGCAGAAGTTAATAATAACACAAAGATATCATTAAAAATCCAAAATGTTGTGACTTCCCTGGTGGTGCAGTGGTTAAGAATCTGCCTGCCAATGCAGGGGACACGGGTTCAAGTCCTGGTCCGGGAAGACCTCACATGCCATGGAGCAACTAAGCCCGTGCGCCAAAACTACTGAGCCTGCGTGCCACAGCTACTGAAGCCCACACGCCTAGATCCCGTGCTCCACAACAAGAGAAGCCACCGCAATGAGAAGCCCATGCACCACAATGAAGAGTAGCCCCTGCTTGCAGCAACTAGAGAAAGCTTGTGCACAGCAATGAAAACCCAACACAGCCCAAAAATTAAATAAATAAATTTTATTTTTAAAAAAAATCCAAAATGGAAAAATGGTAGTATATGACTAACCCTTAGATTGAAGGAAATTAATAATTATTTAGAAATGAATAAAAAAGACTCTATGTTAATACCCCATAAAGTTTTAAACATGCTTACGCTGAGACCCAGCAATACTACTGCTAGGAAAATCCCATTAACCTAGAGAATTTCATATGCACATGCCCTGGGGGACACGGCTCAGAAGGTCCAAAGTGGCAGTGCTCTTAACAGTCCCAAAATGAACACAACCCAAATACCAAAACAAGTTGAATGAGTATACAAATGGAATATCATACAGAAAACTCAGCCACATACAACAAACTAGGTGAATCTTATGAACATAATATTGGGTCAAAGAAGCCATACACACAATATATACTGTATGAGGCTGTTTCTATAAAGTTAAAAGCAGGCATGTGTAAATAGGTGATACAAGTAATACACAATAACCAGGGGGCTGGTGTTGGGAAAGAACATGAGGGGATTCCTGGGGGCTGGTCATGTTCTCTTTGACTTAGGTAGTGCTTACATGAATACCCACCTTATAATTATTTCTTGAACCAGATAATTACATTTTATGTACTTTTCTGAAGGTATGTTATATTTCACAAAAATCGCTTTAGTACTGTGCAGTACTATGATACTCTCACAGTTGAATCCCTTTATTGGCCTGAGGTTGGGACTAACATGTTCCTTCATGCATTAGAGCAGGTTGTGTGTGAGTATGTGTGTTTTGGTAGAGATGGAAATATTGGAATTGGGTATAGTATGTGACATATCATTTTTAAATTTTTCTGATGAGAAAATGGTCTAAGAGGATTCCCATGGTTTGTGATTGATCCTATCCTTTAAAGAACCATGGTAGGCAGCTCCACATTCATTCATGATGGAAGACACATTCCAGAACTTTTCACTTGACAAATTAGCTATGGTCAATATCACTGGCTCTCAAAACTTAGTGCACACACAAATTCTTTTATGTGAAGATATAGTTAAATTGCAGAATCTTTTAATCCATTCCTAGTAAAGGATGGGACAGTTAGAGGAAATCTTCATTTCAAACAAATACACCTGAAGATTCTAATGTAGGCGATCCAGGGACATGGGAAATCAACATTGCAGAACCTGATATTTCCTTCAGTTCTGGCTGCATGAATCAAGATGTCTGATCAATTCAGTCCCAAATGAGATTTGTTCATATGGACAACAGCACCAAGACAGTTGAATGTTGCGTTGTTAGAGGGACTCAGCCACAGCCGATCAGTGATCCCAGAAGTACTCTCCCTGTGAAAAGTCTGCCTGAAAGCCACTACCATATCTGAACCAGAAAGAGAAGGATGAGAGGCTGAAGACAGATCAGGCAGCTGGAGGTTTGGTGACAGGAAATTAAAGGTATTCCCATTTAAAGTTTGGAGTTCTCTGTTCTTTCTATGAAGTAGGAGCATAAGGTCATCTGCAGGAGAGGGTACTTAAGAAGCAGGTATAAGATAAGAAAATATAATTGTGGAGAGAGGATGAGATAGCTGGCTAGAGAAGCAGAGTAGGAATGCTAAGCAGTGAGGGTCCTGATGAAACTGGTGATTTTGAGTTTACAGTGATATAGTTAATGTGACAGTGGCTGGAAGCAATGAGCAAACAAGCTTTAGCCACATGAGGCCCTGGGCAGAGTTGGGAGACCGGGCATTGTCAGTGGTCCTGAGTAGTTCAGTTGATACCTGTTCTCTCAGTGGTCTTGTGGCTGTTGGTAGTAGGGGCTGAGAGGTTAGACATTGAATTCTGCCCTAGCTCCAAAGTATTTCACAGTCTCATGTTCACTAATACCATGGTTTCTGATTCTCTATACTCCTGGCCTCTTCCCTCTCAAGAACAACCACCCCATCTGATTCCTGCAGGCCAATCCTCTCCTAATCAGTTCCCTGTCTCTCATTGGACATTACCTTGTCTACCCTTCTTCTTTGCAGGTAGGATCTGTGGCTTATCTCTTTCTTACTTCTATCCCAGAATGCCTAATGCTGGGCTGAATAAACAGCAGAAGCTTGCAAAGTGGTTTTTTTTTGTCCCCTCAAAATTATATAAACCCAAATACTCTGTTTTTTTTTTTTTACTCTTCAGATGACCAAACTGGACCAAGTTCATGGTTTTATAGAAGAAAATCCCAAATGAGCTGCAGAGCAGGTCATGAACAATCCTTCTTATTGGATGCCTTTGATGTAATGACACTCATTACAGACACACTGTTCTGTACAGCTGTTCTTCACACTCCTTGCATATATAATTTCTATTTCACAATTGCAAGAATATTCTTCAGAGATTGCCACCTTTCTCAGGTGATTTGAGTTTTCAGTATTTGGTACTTTGCCTTCTAACACTCCCTAAACATCCCAGCAGTGTTCAGAAGTGCCCATTGTCTTCCATTTCTTCTTCCTCTTCCTGAATTCCCAGCTATCTTCTCAATGTGTATGGGTCACTGCTTTTCTCTTGGATCCACTAAAATGATAATACAATGTCCGTACCCTCAAGTCTAGTGAAGAGAGACAGATGATGCACATGCGCGCATGTGCACGTGCACGCACATACACACTCACATCAAATAAGCAAGATGATTTCAAAGAGTGATGAATGCTCTGCAGAAAATCAAGAGAGCAATGTCATAGGGAGTGAAGTTGGACTAATGTTAGATTACAAGGAAATGATTGTCATGAAGTGAAAATTTGAGCCATGCACCTATCTGGAAGATGAGTATTCTAGGTAGAGAGAACAACAAATACCAGACCCTGAGGCAGCAGTGTGCTTGGTGTGTTTGAGGAACAGCAAGAAGGAAAGTGAAGTGAGACAGCAGAAACCACTTTAACCCACTTAAACAGAAAAGGTTCAGAATTAAGTGCTGACAAAGTTGTTGAAATAATCAGAATAATATACTCTAGGTTGAATGTCCAGAACTGTTTCACTTAATAACACATAACTGGCCCATCAGGAAGGTGGAGAATCAGAGGACCACACCACCTCTGCTGAGATCACCACAAATCTTGACCACACTGCTTCATTCTCTTCCTAAATAAATGAAGTGGATACATCATGACCTGCCTTTTGATGCCCACAAAACTAGGAACTGCACCTTGAGACATCTGCTACTGCTCACGCAAAAGAAGCAAAAGCTTCCAAGACCATGCTCATTAGCAAAAACTAGAAATCACAGAAGCAGAATCGTGAACTCTGCCCCACTCATCCTTCCAAATTGCATGCAGTTTAATCTGCTGGGCAGAGACTAGGTCACCTGTGGAATCCAGGCTGTGAGGTATTTCTGGAAATATAGTCTTTAGCATTCCAACCTCTATCATTTAGTGAGGTATGTTACAATTGGGGTCGGAATGAAGTCAAGTGAGCTAATATATGATATTTGCTACAGGAGACAAGATCGGAAGTAGGGAAGCCACTTAGAGGCTGTTATAGTAGTCCACCTGAAAGATGACTTGGACCAGAGTGAAAAAGGTAAAGGTTTTGAAAGATGGTTGGATTTAATATTGTACTCTAAATATAGGACTTGTTTATAGATTGGAGCAGGAAAGATGAAAAAGATATAAAGGAGTGAACATTAAGACTTTTAGCCATCCCTGCCCCAGCCACCCTTGAGGACTTTTCCTGAATAATTAAGCCTGGTTTAGGAGACCCTCTTATGTATATCACAGCATTACACAGTGTTGGAATCCCTTGTTTTATCATCTGTATTTCTACCAAATTTCCATTTCCCCACCAGCAGAGCATGTGTCTGATTGTGCATGGCACTGTGCCTGGCACATTGAGCAATCTCAATAAATACTGTTCTAAGAATGGATGAAAGAGATGACTGAGATAATAAAAAAAAAAGTAGAAAATCTGAACATACCTGTAACAAGTGATATAATCAGTAATTAAAAACAACCCAACAAAGAAACGCCCAGGACCAACTATCTTGACTGGGGAATTGTACCAAGTATTTAAAGAATTAACACCAATCTTTTTCAAGCTCTTCCAAAACATAGAAAAGTATGGAGCACTTCCTAATTCATTTTATGAGGTCAGCATTACCCTGATACCAATGCCAGACAAGAAAAGAAAACCACAGGCCACTATCCCTTCTGAACATAGATGCAAAAATCTTCAACAAAATACTAGCAAACTGAATCCAGCAGCACATTAAAAGAAGTATACATCATGACCAAGTGGAATTTATCCCAGGAATTCAAGGGTGGTTCTTCAATAAGTTACATGTATATTTACCATATGACTCAGCAATTCCACTCCTAAGCGTATACCTAAGAGAACTGAAAAAAAATGTTTTCACAAGGCGTGTGCAAGGTGAAAACTTATACATGAATGTTCAAAGCAGCACTTTTCACACTAACCAAAAGGTGGACACCACCCAAATGTCCATCAATAGATGAATGGATAGACAACATGAAGTATATCTATACAATGGAATATTATTCAGCCTTGAGAAGGAATGAAGTACTGATACGTGCTACCACATGGATGAACCTTGAAAACATTATATTAAGTGAAAAAAGCTAGTCACAAAAGGCCACATGTTGTATGATTCTCTTCATACAAAATGTCTATAATAGACAAATCCATAAGATCAGAAATCAGTTTAGTGACTGAAAGGGAGTGGGGAGGGAGAGTGGGGAGTGACTGTTAATGGGTATAGGGGCTCCTTTAGGAGTGATGAAAATGTTCTATAACTAGATAGAGGGATGATTATACAACACTTTGAATATACTAAAATCCATTGAATTATACACTTTAAAAGAGTGAGTTGTGTGATATGTCAATTATATCTTAATAAAGCTGCTCTTTAAAAGAAAGAAAATAATGGATTAAAGAATACCATATCACCTTGAGTCCATCTATTCAGTGGCCTGGTAAACTTCTCTGTATTAAGATGTCATTAAGAGTTCTCACTCATTGCCAATGTTGCTAGATGGGGTTACATCTTCCAGCATGCAATGTGAAATCCTTTGGGTAGTCAGAAACTGGAATTCAATGTCAAGTGAGGGGCATGGGATCCAGGCTTTTTCAAGCCAAGAAACACTATGTTGGGCTGATTTTGTCCTTTGCTCTCCATGAAGGTATTTGGTCTTTTTAAGTACACTATACCTCATTATGCCAAACCAGAAATGAAAAGATCCTGTATTTTGCCCTTGTGCTTCATTGTGAACCATAGTCATATTCACATAGATATCTGAGATGAAGCTTCTAACAGTGGGGTATAAATGCTAAAGCTGCTGCTATAGAAACTGCCCTAGAAGAGCTTCTAGAAAGTAAAGGTGAAGCCTCGGTTAGTTCAACATGGATTGAGAGTTTTGAACAAAACCATATTTGAGACATTTAAATTGTATGACAATAGAACACCAAGTGAAATCATTAGAAATTCCAGGGTAAGATGATAAGTTTCATGTGACTCAGGTTTTTGACAACCCTACTGCATAAACCAGCAACTGTGTCCCAGGTACCCCAAAGAAAACCTATGATGAATGGTCAGTTGCTTTGTAAATTGCCACATCTAAATTAAGAGGTTATTGAGTAGTTTTAAAATGAACTGTGATTCACTGAGGTTAGTAGTTTATTACTTGAGGTTCTACATTCTTCCTGGAGTCTGGTCCGTGTAGGAAAAGGCCTTTTCCTATCTTCTGAGATCCAGAAGCTTCAGGCTGGGGCAGACACATTTGGGACACATCCCAGGCACTGATTTCCCTGGCCTGCATTCTGCAACTCTTCTATACATCTGCTCCTGCCCCCTACCGGAGTCACATAGCTCATCTCAAGAACTTTGGGTATAGTCAGTCTGCTCCGGTGACCAACATTTTTCCTTCTCTTCATCCCACTTGTCCTACTAGCTAGCTGGCAATGGCCACCTAACTCTAGAAGATCTCCCATTGCTTGACCATTGAACATGTGCTTGGCCATTGTTTTAGGTATTTTCCATGGAGATGAGGAAACTGAGGCACACAGAAGCTAGGTAACTTGCTTGAGATCACACAGCTCTGACCTCCATCATATCCTCTCTACTCCTGGCTGAAAATCAGTAGCTAATTTGTGAGGATTAAATTATTATTATTAATCCTCTGGAGCAGGGTGGCCCTTTCTGTCCAGTGGGCTTGGATTGGGAGTACATTTTGCAAATTAAGACCCAGACAGTCTGGAACAAGCATTTCCATCTATTTTAATAAACCTAAGTGAACCTAGGGTGAAGTTCTGCATAAACAGAGTTACATAATAATGCGTTTCACTGGAAAGGACATGTTTACATTTCATTACATTAACATGTTTACATTTAATGGAACACAAGAAGTGTCACTTTGACTTCATTTTCAAAGCTGATTCCTGAGTAGCATCTACAGCTTCACAGAAAAGCTTTCATAACTTGTGGAATAACGTTATGCACTTGAATATGTGCACACCCTGTTCTAAAAGCCTTTCCTCCCACTTTAGTAGTGTTGATGTTAGGAAGCATAGCCTTGGTCACTGTTCATCCATAAGGCATCTTGGCCCTTCCTGCTCCATCTCAACTCAACAGGCTCCACAGGAGAGAAACGAATCTAGAGGAACCAATTCACTGTAACGGGCAATGTTCCCATAAACAACATCAGGAACATGAGAGCTGTCAGAAGCACTGCAGTGGGTTTGTCATCATTTGATGGAAATTCATGCCACCCAAATAAATGCTATATTCACCTCTGGTTTCTATCCTGTGTAAATTCAGAGGATTAAATGAATTCAATATGCTCACATCCTGAAGAGCAAACTAGAGAATGGCTCAATTCATAAAAACCCCATAATCCCCAAGAACAAACCAAAGGCTTAAGATAGTCAAGCTAAGAAACTAAGAAATGAATCAAATAAATACATTAAGCAAACTTTCCCTTGGGTGTGTCATTTCTAAAAGAGGGAAAAGGGTGCCACAGGCTCAAATGTGGCTCCTTCTTGATTACTTAAGAACACTTAGGCAACTTTCAGTGGAATCGATCATTTGTAGCCTGAATGCTTTTTTTTTTCACTCAGACTTCCACATTGTCAATTAGTACCTAAAACAACTTATGTAATTTGTGCTTTTAGGATGTCAGGCGTTAAATTATTTTTCAGTACAACCCACGCAAATCCTGATTGGGCTTATTTGTTTATTTGTTAAATGAGGTAGGGATTCAGGGGAGAAATCATGGTGGGCAAAAAGGGTTTGGTTTTAAAATTAGAAGAGTTATAGAGAGAATACAGCTAATGATGAGAGAAGTGAAGCTTACAGACTTTTAAGGGGAATAAGCACACATAGAGCTCTAATAAAAGGCTCTATGTGATCAGGGCACAAAGTCAGAGCCCTCACAGGTGGCTTTGTGGGGAAAGGTATATGGCCTTGGGTTTAAAAGATAAGTTGGATTTAGGCAGATGAAGGCGGCAAACTGAATATCCACCAAGAAGGAGTTAGTTGCTCAGGGAAAGGCCAGTAGCCCCTTTGGACAGGACCTGAGCATGCATGACAGGAAGGAGGGAGAGGAGAGAGCTAGAAGAGTCGGTTGGAATCAGATAGTAAATGGTTTGAATACAGAATGGATTAAAGAGGGAGCAAACACTAAAGGAGAAAACCAATTAGAAGACTATTGCAAGAGTCCAAGTCAGGCAAGAAGGCAGGAACTAGGGGTGGGAGCCATGGTGTGAGGAGGACACTGTGGGGAGAAGCATCATGGAGATAGTCTCAAAGGTCAAATTGAAAAAGATATGGTGACCCACACAGAAAAACCACGATAACCAATAAACACCAATAAACACTCTTTCTCCCTGTACCAACTCCTGAAATCTTCTCCCAAATGGGAGTCAATTATAAATCTGCAAAGGAGTAAATGAGAGATCAGTATGGAAAGCCTCAGTTGACTGAGTCAAGGAATAAATGAACATGTAGTCGCTTCAGGGGTTTATTTGATTATTGGAAAGAAATGTAGTGCTGAGGCAAGATGCCAGGTGTGCAGCAGCAGGCATCACAGCTGGCAATGTACTCTCAAATCTGACAGTACCAGTTCCCCCCTGAACACTGCTGCACACACACACAAGTCCTTGGATAGCATGTATTCACATGCTTAGGACAATTGCTCTAAAAAGACCCTATCTGGACATAAGCACTCTACATTAGCAGAGTGGTCTCAGTACATACTTTTGTGTCTCCATTTCTATTTTGGGGGATTTTTAGAATTATAAAACTCAAAAATGGAAAAGACCTCAATTTTTTTCAGCTGGGTCCAACCATTAGTATTCTCTCCATAATATTTTCAAGAAGCAGTCATGTAGTCTGTCCTTGAACATCTCCAGCGATAGGGAGCTCATACCATCTTTTGATTGCCCTGAATAGTGTGTCTCTTTTATCCACTCTTCCATAACAATTACTGTGTCAATAATTACCCTAGGTGCTTTACCATCTTGATCTCACTTAGTCCCCACTTAACCCTCAAATTTTATAGATGAAAAACCTGAGGATCAGATAGTGTGACTGGTCCAAAGTCATACAGATGGTGAGTGGCAGAACTGGGATTCAAGCCCCTAAATCTGTCTGACTCTGATGCTCCCTCCATTAGAGCTAAGTCTAAGCCAAAATCTGTCTGCCTCTAAATACCACCCACTGACAGAGTTATAGCATCCCTTCTTGGAAAGAGGACTGTACCTCTTTGAGGTACAGTTAGAGAAAGAAATCTTCTGGGTCCCTTTCATCAAAATGAAAGCCAAACAATGGGGATATGTGTATATGTATAGCTGATTCACTTTGTTATAAAGCAGAAACTAACACACCATTGTAAAACAATTATACTACAATAAAGATGTTAAAAAAAAGGAAAAAAATAAGAAAGCCAAACAAGGCCACAGAGCAAAGCCTGTTCCCCAACATGCGGTACTTAGGCTTCTTCTCTCTCAGGTATCATCTTTGAGCATTTCTAACCAATAAATATGATAGCCACTTCCAAGCCCTCATCCTGCATGAGCTCCGACTTTGGAGAAATTTTCTCCTCTGTTTTTTTCTGGGATACTTCTTTCAACAGAAATCTCTTGAGTTCTCACTATAAAGGAGACTCTAGACTGAGTTCTAGGCAGCCACATGATGAATCAGAAACAGTACTGAGACTACAGGAGCTCCCAGTCCATCATGGAAGAGAGATGAGAGGCAATGATGACAATATAGGAGGGAAATGCTGTTCTAGGGGACTGTTGAAGGCACCCTTGGAGCATGAAGGAAAGAGTCACTATCTCTGCCTGGCCAGTTGGAAAAAGCTTCATAACAGCTGGGCTTAGTCTTGAAAGATGAGTAAGAATTCATTGGGCAGAGAGGGGGGATATTATATATTTAAATTCCTACTCAACATTATTACTGAGGCACCTTAGTCAAAGCAAACTTCTAATGTTCAAAACCAAATCCTTGGCTTCCCACATACCTCAACTTCTTCCCAGAGTCTTACATAGCTCTGTAAATGGTAAGCCCATTATCCCAACTGGTCAGACTCAAACTCTTGGAGTCTTTTTTGACACTCTCTTTCTTTCATATCCAGTTAGTCAGTGAATGCTTTTGATTCTACCTTGAAAAGATATCCAGAATCTGACCACTTCTCACCACTTCCACTGCTACTACCCTGGTCTGAGCCCATCATCTGCCACCTGCATTATTGCAGTAGCTTCGAAACTGGCCTCCCTGCTTCTGCCCTTGTCCCCCACAGCCTATTCCCCACAGAGTGGTTGGAGGGATCCCTCTAAAACATTAGTATGATCGTGTCACTCTTATGTACAAAATCTACCATTGGCTTTCTAGCTCACTCCATGTAAAAGTCAAATTTCTTACAAAGGTTTACAAGGCCCTACATGATCTTGCCTCCCTGTTTCCATTTGGACCTCATCTCCTATTCCTGTACCCCTCACTCATTCTCTTCCAGCCTCATTGGCCTCCTTGCTGCTCTTTGAATACACAAAGCATACTTCTACCTTCATGCCTTTCCATTTGCCATCCTCTCTCCTGGGATCCTCTTTCCCCAGATGTCTGCATGGCTTGCACTCTCTCCTCTTTCCAGTCTTTTTTATTCAAACGCTACCTTATTTAAAATAACATCCTCATCCTCCAACCACCACCATCCCACTCACCAAGGGTTCTCTCCCCCTCCTAGAATGTAATTTCCATGGTGGCAGGGATTTTTGACAGGTTTTTATTTTTCCTACTATTATGTCCCAGTTCCCAGAAAAGTACTTGGCACATAATAGGTATTCAATAAATAGCTGATGAATGAATGAATGAACATGGGAGTGGAGAGATAGAAGGACATGGAATAGATGACTTCTAGGACACAATCAGGTAACAACTGAATATTAATTCACAGGGATTGAGAATACCCCAAAATGACCATATTTGCTGGGAATTAGGATAATCTTGGAACACTTTGGATTCAAGCTACCTATAAAACATGCAGAGAGAATTGTCCATGGGCCTTTATAATAATAGTACAGGCACTGGGAGGAGTGTGGGAAAAGGAGTATATTCGTCAAGATAGGCTAGGCTTTGCTGAAATAATAAGCGTCTCCAAATTTTAGCAGCTTAGCATAACAAAACTTGATTTCCAACTTACACAAGATCAGCTGCAAGTTACCAGCTCTCTCTTCCACCTGAGGACTCAGAGTCTAGGTTCCCTCCATCTTCGATGTCACTATTTCAACATCTGGCTTTCAGCATCACCAGGGCAAAGGAATAGAGAGCTTATGGATTATACACTGGCTTTTAAATGCCTCATCTGGGAAATGGTATGCGCCACTAAAGTTTGCATTTTATTGTCTAGAACTAGTCACACAGCCCCAGCTAACTGAAAGGGGGTTGGGGGTATGGGCAGCACTTGAAATACTTGGTGAGCACTACAGACTCTGCTGAGAGATCATGGAGAAAGGGGCTGTTTTGAGAAATTTGTGCTCTGGGAGTCATATTTAAGAAAGGAGCCCTTCTTACCAAGAGCACCTCATATAGCCACACAACTCCAGGAGCTTCCTATTAACCATTTGTACAGGATCCCCGCTTCTCACTCCCTGGGAACAAGAGCAAAGGTGCCCAAGGCCAGACATCAGCAGCCCTCCTGAGGTACTGGGTAGCTAGTGGCAGCTAGGACCCCAGTGTAGAAGTAGAGGTTCATCCATTTGTGCACTAAAACCTCTTCTCTCAGAAGGACCTTTGCTCCCTGTGCTTATCACCCCTCTGTTTCGCCGAGCTGAACAGTTTTTTTTTTGTAAATGTCAGCCTGGCTTCCCTGGATTCGGGGAAACAATTAGATAAATATAGAGTCAGCCCACAATTAGATCAAGAGAACTGAGGACCCCTGGTGGCTACTAGTGGTAATGACCGCAGTCTTTTGAGAAGGAGATTATGAGAAACCTGATGGGGCTGAGGGATTAAGGGAGGTGAAGCCCCAGAGTTAGGGAGTTGGGATGGACAGGGAATCCCCTCTGACTATATTGTTCCATGAACAAGTAGGCATTATTATCACCCCATAGTTCAGATGAGAGAACTAAGTTTCAGAGGCAATGACACATGCCTAGGTAGCTGGTGACAGCACTCCAATCTAAATCTTCAGATTTGTAGTCAAATCCTTCTTAGCACACTATGCTACAACCAGTTACGGGGGGAAAAACCCTTAGAGTTAGTGGATCATTCTCCCTATTCCTTCTCTTCTATGCAAAGGGAGTAAAATACTGCTTGAACATGCTATATATCAAAAGTCAAGTTTCTGCAGACTTTGGGGGGAAAGCTGTGACCTATGCAAATTGTGAATTCCCAGCAAAAGTGAAGAGTAGCCCTGCAAACTCAGAATCAAAATTCTAGCAACTTCTCTCTTAATATTTGATCAGAATTGGTGTTGACATATTGCATGCCACAAGTGAATGTTGGTTTATGTCTTCACTGTTGGACCACTTCCTGATTGGCTTGGGGTGAGCCAATAGAGAAAGCTTTCTTGCTCTCACAAAATTTTCTCTTGGAGAAATGGTTTTCTAGGGAGGAAGGTCAAGAGGGTATATAAGAATGTTTGTCTGTCCCTCAAATAGAAGAAATACATAAAAGAGTTTATGCAAAAATACTTGAAATTCCTCTTAGAAGACATTATAGACAGATGTTTTCAGCTTAGGTTGTTGTCAGGGAATTTCAGAGGTGCGGCAGACCATAGAAACTCTGATGCTCCTATTTGGCCATCCCTGACAGGCTTTATATGAACAGCTCTAGTAACAAGTCAGGACTTCACTGTCTCAAAATACAGTCTATTGCATTTTTAGCTCTGTTTGTTCCAAATATAAACCCCTACAGAAATTCAACTGCAGTCCAGCCTTATGCAGACCAGTGAGTGAGGGCACATGGTCAAGCCTGAGGAATGTAATAAGACACCCTGGGAAGCACAGAATTATTTATTTTATATACTTTTCCTTAGAAACAGAGTGAAAGTTTGGGGGAGGGTAAGCAAAAGGAAGCCTTTCTACAAAGATTCACTTTTATTCTGCTTACTCTTAGAAAGCCTTATATAAGCACATTTCTCCAGCCTTAGAAATCAGCTGCAACCAGCATTTCAGACCCATGGAGCATGCTTGCCTCTTTCATGGCCCATGAGACAAGAAATACATACTTATAGGAAGATGGCCTTTCAAACATGACAACTGTGAAGCTCCTACATGTCAGGTTGCTCTAAATAATCCAATTTTTAACAAGTATATTTTGTTAATTGGGAATAAAATGGATAACATTTTTATTAAATTGTTTTTCATGGAAAATTTTAGTGAAATGCATTTTGCAAGCCAGGGTCTAATGCCCATCCTCTTGTTTCAATCTCTCTTACTTGTGCCCTTGATTAGGACCTCATCTTTAACTTGAACCATTAGCATAGTTTACTTTGTCTCTGATTTTATGCACTTTCACTATGATGTCTCTAGGAGTAGAATTATTTTTATTTTTTCTATGTAGGATTCACCAGGCTTCTTAAAACTGTGGATTCAAATTTTCAGCCATCTCCTTCCCCATTTCTCTCTCCTCTCTTTCTGGGACATCAAGTAAATGTATGTTAGATCTTCTCACTCTATTCCTTATGTCTCTTATCCGCCTTTTTCTTTTTTCCACATAATTTGTTTCTCCAGGCAGAATTGTGGACAGTATATTGTGACCTATCTTCCAATTCAATAACTCTCTCTTCAGTTGCATTTTGCCTTCTGTTAAACCCATTCATCCATTAAATTCTCAGTTTTCATTATTATATTTTTTAGCTCTAGTTCTATTTGATCCTTTTTTAAATCGTCCATATGACATTTTCTGTTACCTGAAAATATTTCCAAGCTTATATTTTATTTTTTGAAATATGATAAATTAGTTATTATAGTCTATGTCTCATAATTCTGATGTCTGAAATGTCTGTGAATTTGTTTTTGCCATCTATCCTTTTCTGCTGGCTGTAACTCACATTACATATTTTTCTTTGTATGCCTAGTTTCTTCTATGTGCTGACATATTATTGAAAAATTATTTGTAAGAATGATTTTAGGCCTAGGATGACAGTACCTGCCTATAGAAAGTATTTTCATTTGCTTCTGACAAATGCCTGGGGAAACTACCTGTCCAACACTACTTTAATCCAAATTCAAGACTTCAGATTCTTGGGACCATCAAGGTGATGGGTATCTAGACTACCAGTCCATGCAAAGGCTGGTTGCTACTGGTTCACCATTATCCTGAAAGGGTAGCTACTCAGTCTCAGTTTAAAGTGGCAGGAAGTCTTATCAAATTTCCCACTTGTTTGGGCATTGGACTTCAATTTTGTCCCCTTTTCTCAAGAGGGCACCACAACCAGAGCTCAGTTTCACAACTCTCTTATGATTCATCAAATGCCTTCAGGGCAAAATGACTTCTAGTGCCAGACTTCCCTCTCTGGGTTATTTTCTTCTTCTAGATTTTAGCCTCACTATTTTTGGGTGTTTTTTTTTTCAGTTTTTTCGAGATATTATTGACATATGTAAGTTTAAGGGGTACAACATGAGGATTTGACACATGTTTATATTGTGAAATGATTACCACAATGAAGTTAGTTAACATCTCCAGCCCCCTCACAAAATTACTTTTTTTGGGGGGAAGGGTGGTAACTTTCAAGATCTACTCTCCAAGTTTATAATACATTATAATTAATTATAGTCACTATGCTGTACATTAGATCCCCATAAGTTATTCATTTTATAGCTGGAAGTTTGTACCTTTTAACCAATATCTCCCTATTTCTCCCCACCCTCAGCCTATGGCAACCACCATTCTACTCTGTTTGAGTTTGGGTTTTTTAGAGTCCACATATAAGTGAGAACATACAATATTTGTCTTTCTCTGTCTGACTTATTTCACTTAGGGTAATACCCTCAAGCTCCATCCATTTCATCGCAAATGACAGGGTTGCATTCATTTTTATGGTTGAATAATATTCCATTATGTATATGTACCACATCTTCTTCATCCATCCATCAGTGAACACTTAGGCTGTTTCCATATCTTGGCTATTGTGAACAATGCTTCAATGAACGTTGAAGTACAGATATCTCTTTAAGATCCTGATTTAATTTCCTTCATATATATACCCAGAAGTGAGATTGCTGGATCATATTGTAGTTCTGTTTTTAATTTTTTGAGGAACCTCCATGCTATTTTCCATAGTGGCTGCACCAATGTACACTCCCACCAACAGTGGAGAAGGATTACCTTTTCGCCACATCCTCGTCAACACTTGTTGCCTCTTGTCTTTTTGAAGATGGCCATTCTAACAGGTGTGAGGTGATATTTCACGTGGTTTTGATTTGCATGTCACTGATGATTAGTGATGCTGAGCATCTTTTCATGTGCCTGTTGGCCATTTGTATGTCTTCTTTGGGAAAATATTCAGTTCCTCTACACATTTTTGGTCAGATTGTTTGTTTTTTTGCTATTGAATTATGTGAGTTCCTTATATATTTTGGATATTAACCCCTTATCAGATGTGTGGTTTGTAAATTTTTTCTCCCATTCCATAGGCTTCCTTTGGATTTTGTTGGATGTTTCTTTTGCTATGCAGAAGCTTTTTAGTTTGATATAGTCCCACTTGTTGATTTTTGCCTTTGTTGCTTATATTTTTGATGTCATATCAAAAAAACAGTTGCCAAGACCAATGTCAAAGAGCTTTTCCCCTATGTTTCCTTCTAGTAGTTTTACAGTTTAAGGTCTTACATTTAAGTCCTTAATCCATTTCAGGTTAATTTTTGTGGGTAGAATAGGATGGGGTCCGATTTAATTTTTCTGCATGTGGTTAATCCAATTTTTCCAACACCACTTATTGAAGAGACTCTTATTTCCCCATTGAGTCTTTTTGGCTCCTTTGTCAAATATTAGTTGACCATATAGGCGTGGGCTTTCTTCTGGGATCTCAATTCTATTCCATTGTTCTATGTGTCTATTTTTATGCCAGTACCATGCTGTACTGATTACTATAGCTTTGCAATAAAGTTTAAAATCAGGAATTGTGATGTCTCCAGCTTTGTTCTTCTTTCTTGGTATTACTTTAGCTATTCAGGGTATTTTATCATTCTGTATGAATCTTAGGATTCTTTTTTTGTATTTCTGTGAAAAATGCCATTGGAAGTTTGATAGGGATTTCATTGAATCTATAGATTAGACTCATTATTTTTAGCTTTTTAAGAAGCAGAAGTAAACAGTACTCTCCTAACTACTGTCATCGTCCTCAGTTTCTCTTCCTTCCAGTTTCTCCTTCACAAAGTAACCAGGCATTCTTCCAAGGCACCGTTCTGATTGAGTCATTCCCTTGCACAATCCTTTCAAAAGCATATAGTTGACTCTAAAATAAAAATCAAATTCCTTTGTTTGGACAATTAGGTCCAAAACTCTCTTGCTTCATTTATTTATTGTACACTGAGTGTGGGTGCTCACTAGGCCAGGTTCTGCCTAATCTCTTGCCTCTTACGTCTCTTACCTCTTGTCTTACTCCAAACATAACCTACACTCCAGCCAAACTGGAACATTTACTGCCGTGTGGCAGACTTGGATCCAGAACACAGATGGACTAACTTCCAGGTCAATGCTCTTTCTCCTACATCATGGTCCCATAGGTGTAAGCCCATTCAATCTGGATATTTATGGATATTCTAATAAATTAATTAGACCAAAGCTCAACAAGTATTGATAAAAATTATAGTGGCATTTTTGTATTTCTTGTTATTTTGTGGGCTATTTGTCTTGTGAGTTAGAAATTTCAACAAAGCATTACCTCTAGGGAGAGCAGAAGTGGGGGAGGACCCTCTGGGATGTAAGGCCTGGAAGCGAATTCTTCATCATCAACTTTTTGGCAATCTTCGTAGTCACAAGGGCACCTAGGAATAAAACTTCAAGCTTCAGGCTTGTTTTCCCCTAACAAATGAGGGACCAATTGCCTGTGGAATTTGATTCCAGGATACTGGGAACATCCTCATCTAAATAAATTTACTCCCATCTGCTGGTGGTTGCCTGAATTTCCAGTGGACACTGAATCACACTAAAACAAAACAAAACAAAACAAAACAAAAAACATAATGTTTCGGAAGTAGTCAAACCTGGAAATAGGATTCTAGTTTGGGCCTCTACTGTTATGTGACCTCAGGCCAACCCCTTTTCCTTCTCTGGGCCTCAGTTTCTCCATATTACAATCCAGATGGTTGGACAAAATGACCCAGAATAGCCATTCCCACTTTTATCAAGCAAGGATTGTCTCTACAAGGATGCCTGGATGACCAGAGACAATGGGGGCAGAATTAATAGCAGTAGGGATGAGTTTTATTGATCCATTCCTGTATGTAATAGCCAGTGACATGCAGGTTCCACCATCTTCTTTTATTTCTACACTCATGTGAGAAGGAGACCATTTGCTGCAATAGTGGGGCAAAGGGAAAGGAAGGTGCAAGGGTGTTCTGCTCATTAAAAAAGGCAGGGGACTATGAGACACATTTTTTTAAAGTTTGGTTCTAAGATGGTTAAGAAAGTGGGGATAAAAAGTTAAACACTTAAGTGTGGGAAACACTCAACCAAACAGGCAACTGGAGGTTTTCTGAGCACAAGTAGTCCCAACTCACTTCACCAAATACTGAGAGAAAGGAGAAGAGGGCTATATCTCTGTGTAAATGTTTTAGCTAACCAAGAGTGAACCTAAAATTCATTTTCATTGAAACCCTTCTCAGTGGCATGCCTTAGGAAGTTCAGCATTGGTGAACGTGACTGAGATCTATTTATCGATTGCCCATCTGGCCCATGTGCTCTGAAGGACGTCTTTCTGAACTTCATTTGTCAAGGATCTGAGAAGGGAAGGACAGAGGGGATTGGGTGAAGGAATTTCCCTATCCTCTGAGATCCTTTTGTTTCATAGGAGAGTGTTTGAGGTAGTGGAAAGAATAGCTAAAATTCCAGGCTTTTCCACATGATGGGCCCAAAATGCAGGAGCATTAGAGTTGCCTGCTCTCCAGAGACTAACTCCCTTGAATATCTGAAACACTGGTCTTTGCCTTCTTCCCCTTCCACGGTGTCAGCCCTGGCTATGGGACAGTCACATCTCAACGTGATCCCAGTTGGTGAACTCTTCCAGTTCCCTGAGCTTTGTCCTGGGGACCCAAATGTGTCCAGCTCTATCAGAATGTAGATTCAGCCAGGGCAGTCTAATTACCTCACTCCCTCACCACAAAAAACAAACTCCTGGGCACACGGTCTTCCAAAAGAAACGCACATTTTGCATTTTTGCAGAGAGAAAGAGCAGGACCCACCGGGTGCCCTAGGTGCGGATGCATGCCCAGACCCCCTGCAGCCGATTCCCCTCCCCCTCCCCCGGGCCGGCCCCGCCCCTGTCTGTGTCTGTTGCTAGCAGGGGGACGACTGCAGAGGTCTGAAGGGGCGGGGAGCGGGCGGTGCGCTTGCTGCGGGCGGAGGCAAGAGCGCGCGCCTTTTTGTGTGGCTCCTGGCACCTGCCGGATTGGTTCTGCCAGTGCTACCGTCGGAGTGGGCGGAGCCAGCCGGGCGCCAGGCTGGGTGCCCAGTCGCAGCCTGGAGCGGCCGCAGACGGAGCGCACCTCACACCTGCTGGGCGCGTCCTGAGGGCGCTGCGTCGGGCAGAGGTACTGGAGGACTGCTCCCCCTGGGTTCTGGGCTCCGGTCCGAACCCCGCGCTCCCTGCTCCCCATACTCTCGCTACTCCTTAGAGACGACTCCTAGCGACCCCCCAGCTCCCTCTCTCCCCGCACTGCCCACACCCCGTCCCTTTCCCCGGCGGCTGACGGCAGTCTCTCGCGCCCTCCGACCCCCGGAGTGCCGTAGCCATGGGCATCCGTGGGATGCTGCGAGCCGCTGTGCTGCTGCTGCTCATCAGAACCTGGCTCGCGGAGGGCAGCGACCTCAATCCCACCCCGAAGTTCCACTTCTTCGAGCTCTCCTCCACAGTGCCCGATGTCGTCCTGGACCTCTTCAACTGGTAAGCGGGAGCCACCAGCCTGGGCATGGCGGTGACAGGAGAGGATGGGCAGCCTCGGACCTCTTGGACGGAACGGGCTGGGAAGACTTGGACCCGGGCTCGCCGAGCCCTGGCGTGCGGGCCCTGCCTACAGGTCCCTGGAGGTTGGTGGGATGGGAGTGGGGGCCGCGGGGGGCCCTGTGCTTCAGCCCACCTGTTACTGCGGCGCCTGACCTGACAGAGCCCCGCGTGTGCCCAAACTGCAGCCCCGGGGGGTGGGGGAGAAAGATGCTCTCACCCCAAGGTCTGCCATCCATCCCCGGGGACCAAGGCCCCTAGTAGCTTTTCCCAGTCACGTCCTTTGGCACCTGTAGGATTGGGGGAAGGGGTTACAGGGTGATGAGAAATTCACAAAACATAGACAGCAGAGACACCTGTTTGAGTCCGGATTTTTTTTCTATTCCATGAGGTGCGTGCGTGTGTTCCTGAATGCGTGTGTTGAGCAGTGAGGGACCTTTTCCGATGCTGCAGATAGAAATTATTGACTCAACCTCATCGTAGCCCAGACAGTGCGATCGGCGGCTGTATAGCATATAACCTTGTGGCCTGAGATGGGTGCATTTTTGTATTTGCTTCCTGTTGAAACATTTGAAGATTAGCTGTTTGATTTCAAGTTTGTTTGGGTCTGCAAATAACTGAAGAGATGTTAAACAGTCAGCCTTTACATGTAGATCACATGGAAATGTGTATTTGTGGTGGCCACAGATCCTGAGCGCTGGCATATGGATAATGTGTGTGTGGTCCGAAACAGGCAGAAATGCGTTGCTTTAATTCAGGAATCATTCATGTGCACACTTTGAAATTTTGTCATTAAAGATGATGAGTTTTTTTTTAAAGATGATTGAGAATAATTTTTTAAATGGCAAACAGAAATGAACATGTATTAGGAAAAGGGGGCATAGTTGGGCAAGGTTCCAGCAGACAGCTCTGCAATGTCCTCAACCCAACATACCAAACTGCGCTAGTGAACACACACACACACACACACACACACACACACACGAGATTTGCAGAGGCTGACATTCCATAGTCAATGCATCAAAGATCCTAAGAGTCATAGTGATGCCCAGGACCTATTCTCATTCACAAGCCCCTTTTGGGGAAAAGAGCCCCCCATGAAGGACTAGGTGAATTGGGAGGGCACATCAGAGACTTCTGGAAAGGCCAGCTCTCTGCAGGGTTGCACTGGGTCCATTTACATGTGCTCACCCAAGACATGTCTAGGCTGGAAGCACATGCTTAGCCAAAGAGATGCCTGCTCCAAGAATACATGTGTTTTTGAGGACAGCCCTGAACCCCAAGAATCAAAAATGGTGATTGATGAGGGTCATAAAACTCTTCTACATGAGCAAGGCTGTCTCTCTGTGTCATATGTAATATGCCAAGTCTTAGAAACAGAGGTGTACAAAAACAAGATTCACATAGACGTGACAACAAAATGCTGGCCTTAGCCTAGGTAGGGGAAATGTGACTGAGCTAGAGAACATAGACTGGTGGGATCAGCTCATGGGACTACTGAGGGTGAAAGATGACCTTTCCTGGGGCAATCAGGTGCCCCCGGAAAGAGGACTCCCACCAACCTGGAAAGCTGCATCCAGGCTGATGGTAAAGTGGGGCTCCTTAGGGGGCTGAAGTAATACATTATGTGAGGGCTCACACCTGCCCACACCCTCTTCTCTCCACTTCCCCTACAGTTTCCCCCCATCCCCCCAATTTTGCCTGGTAACAAGAATCCAGTCCTGAGGCCCCACCCTTTGGTTAAAAGCTGGGGAGGAGGAGGGGGGAAGAGGAGTCTGCGTCGCTGCTGTGCTTCTGGCTGACTCACTGCAGGGATGGAGGGGAGCAGGGAGAGACGTGTACATGTATGACTGTATATGTCTGCATGTGTGCAGGAGGGAAGGCCCTGGCAAGTTGATGCTTAGGGTGCTCTTTGTTGTTTGTTTTCTGAGAAGCAGTGTGGCATTCACTGATGACCAATATTTACCAATGACTTCTCTTTCAGCAAAAATTGTGCAAATGAAGCTATGGTTCACAAGATTTTGGACAGGGTGCTGTCGAAATATGATGTCCGTCTGAGGCCCAATTTTGGAGGTAAGACACGTCCAGATACTAGAGCTGAGATACAACAAGCCAGCCCCACCCAGTGAGCTGACCAGGAGCAGTCCTCTAGACCGAACACTTGTGCCTCTCCAAACCCCACCTTCCCAACCCTGCAGAGACCTGTAGCAGAGCACTCCCAGGCCCCCAACCCACAGGCCTTTCACTCTGCCCCTGGAATTTCTCCCACTTCTCTGCCTTCTAATGCAAGAGGCTTCTGCCCCCTCCACACTCCTTTACAGTGGCACGGAGCCTGAAGCACACTCCCTGGGGTGGCTGGAGAAACACTAATCACACCAGGTGTGCTTCTCATGCTAGAGTTTTCTGCTCCATCTATGGGGAGGACACGTGTTCCACCTGTGAACACATTCTTTGCACCCTGGGCACTTACTCCATTCAGCTGGCTTAAAACTAAGGGCATGGACTTCTCTGCCTAGTTTACTTCACCCACCTGGGTCCCAGGCACTTCTGCTTCTGCTCCCCCTCCCCAAGCCTTCAGCTCCTACCAAGTTCAGTTTATTCAACACACTGCAGTCAGCATGATCTTTATTAATCCCACCTAACCACCTCAGGAACTTTTGATGGCTTTATTTAACTGCAAAATAAAATCTAAACTCCTTAGCCTAGCACTCAGATCTTAAACACAAAGGTGAGAAATGACAAGGAAACTGAAATACAAACCTCCAGGAAGCCAATACATCAATTTCTCCTCTTATTTCTGCCTAGCCTCACCTCCCCCTACCCCTGGCTTTGGAAAGGGTGACTGGCTTCCATCACACAGCTTTGAAGTAACAGGCAAACTTCCCTGACACCACAGAACAGGAATAGCATTCTCTGGCTGAGGGGACACCCAAGAAACCCAGACCAAGGACAGACAAGAGGAAGGGTGAATTAAATAGACATTAGTCACATTTTGGCTCAGAGGAAACAGAGAAAGAACTAAAAAGTAGGGCGGCTAAGTCAGAGAAGCACTCTCCTTCCTGCAGGTTGTAGAACTAGACACCCAATCTAAAGGGTTAATAAATGCTAATATTCACATTTGTACCTATGAATAGAGGTCTTCTGAATACATAAAGCCTCCACCCTAAAGGGCACACAGCTGTTAGCACTTGCCTTTGTGCTAGACCACTGGGGGGCTCTGTGATTTGCTTAGGAAGCCCCCTTGAAAACCAAGTTGATCGCCCTATGCCCTAAGGTTTGGAGGTTGGACATTTGACTGGTATCCCATTGGCTGCTTTGCTTCCTCCGAGTGTGAGGACAGAAGGCCGTGCTGTCCCTGGATCCAAGGTGAGTGTGCACTGGGGAGTGGGAGGCTGGAGTGGAGAGGGCAGAAGGTAAGTTCTTTCATTATAGAAATTCAGGTGTTAGGGCACAGCCAGCACTCCATTGCATGACACTGGTTTTGGACCAGTTGCACCAAGCAACAGTGGGTGTCAAGGGTGTAGCTGTTACATTTTCTCCATTCATTGTTTTCCTATTTCTCAGCAAAGGCTAACCAACAGCCATTCAAGTATATCAAGCACGTTCTCCTTGCTGCTTCAGGTTGCCATCTCTGCAGGCATCCGGGGCTATGGGGACAAAACAGGGGCAAGGACCACCCTCTGGGGATTGTCAGGTGTGGCTGGCCCATGGTATCTCCAAGGCACCTCACCACCATTTTTTTTTTTTTTAGCAGGCGGACTCTCAACCACTGCGCCGCCAGGGAAGCCCCTCACCACCATTTTTTGAGCTAACTTGGATTTGTTTACACCTGATGCCTAACCTCCTCGGTTACCTAAGCTTTATGGGCATGCAGACCTGGGGAGTATGGGAATAGCTGGGTCCCCAGTTTGGCCAAACAGTAGATGAAGGTGGGAGAGCAAGGACAATGCAGGACCTTCTAGCATTTAGACAGAAGGAGGAACTACAGACTCTAAGTCTGGGGCTGTTTTATTGGGTTGGGGGGAGGCAGTCAATTGGAGAGCTGGGCCAGGGGGTTTAGAGTTGGGGTAGCCCATGACTCCCACTAGACACAGAGTCAAATTTCCCTCTGTGTCTGAAGTGATGTAGAGTTTCAGAGCTTAACACACAGGCACACACGCCCCCCACATGCAGAGACATGACCTAACTGTGGTTGGGTTCAAGTGGGAGACATTCCTTCCTTGAGAAGAGGAGGATGAAGAGGAGGAGGAGGGACCAGGGAAAGTTAACAAAGCTGCTTCTTTCTGAGCACGTACTGCAGAAGGCAGGTCCCTAAGGCCTTTGCTTAGCCCATCACCTGGTATGACATAGGTGTGGAGTGAAGGAATAAATGGGACATCTTCATCATTCCTTCATTTACCTCCTCTTCCTCTGGTACTCTGATGGATGTGAGGGAGGAAGTAGGGTTGGGTAGCAAAGTTTCCAAGAGGGAGGGAAGTGATTACCCCCTCCCACTTTTTCTGCCTTCCTGAGTCCATCAGGAAGGACAGCGATGGGATATGGGACAGAGGCCATCACCCCCGAGATAGCATTTAGATACCTTACCTGGAAGCATCTTGTTCCCCTCTGTTATCCTTGTAAGGATGTGGGATATCTTAGCTAAGCTCTTGTTCTGACCACTACTAGCACATAAGATATTCCCTCCTAATGTAGGTGGATAAATTAGAAAAAGATCCCAGGTCTCCTTCCTCCAGGCCACAGTTCTGGGCCAAGACTCATGCCTTGATGAGGGGAATGTGGACTGCACTTCAGTTCCCACTTGCCTCTTCAACTGGGAATCTTGGACAAAGCTGAGCCCTGGCACTTTAGGGTTCGGGTCCCCAGGATTCTGCTGTAAGTGATTGGATTGCCTGAATGACACAGAATGGTCTAGGATTATAAGTTTGACACTAGAGTGAGGTAGTTGAGGGGATGACTGCCTGGCCCTTCTGGGGCTTGTTGCCTGCGTAACACAGCCTCCATCCTCATCTAAACGCATGTGGGGAGCCTAAAAGGCTGTAATAAAAAAAACTGCCTTTCTAGAAATCCCTGTCACTACATAGCGATCATTCACAATAGCTGTGAATGCTATGCCTTCACACAGAGGCCCATTTACTTCTCAGCTGCTATTCATACGTGGATTCCCAATAGCACTTTGCAGCTCAACTTCTAGGTAGCCAGCCTGCAGTGAAGCCAGCAGGTTGAATTGGAAGCGTCACATATGTTTCCATAACAGCTATGTGATGTAATACACATAGAATAATGGCTTAGCTGTGAGGCCCGGTGAAGAGTTTTGAGTCAATGAGGAAACAATTAAAATGTATTTTTCCACAGTACTTTATAGTCTAGTACATATTTGCACATCCATTATCACATTTGAATGGGCAGCACTAACACCTAGTCCTGAAAAAGAAAGCCAGGAGGCAGAAACAGACACACACACACGCATACATGCACATGTACACGTACAAATTCAATCACAGTTACATATTAACACACACAAACACCCTCACCCATGTACTCACTCACATGAACACACAAATTCACTCACACACATATATACCCTCACATACACTAACACACATGCTCACACATTTGCATACACACATGAACATGTTCATACATTCATTCTCACACAAACGTGCTCACATACACAAACACACTCACAAATTCATTCAAACACACCCACATACATCCACATGCTCATGCATTCACTTATACTTGCACACAAACATCCTCAGATATACAAACACAAATTCACTCACACACATAGACACACACACTCACACATGCTTTGTCATTCACACACATGAACATACCCACATGTTCACTCACACATGCACACATATACAAACACGTCTACATATTTACCAACTCAGAAACACACGCACCTGAACATGCTCACACATTCACTCATACCTGTATAGTGACATGCTAACACATATGGATATGCTCATGGGTTCACTTGCACATCAGCATGATCACACACTCACTCAAACACACACATTCAGCCACACACACATGGACAAGTTCACAGATTTTCTCAAGCACATAAACATGCTTACATACACTCACACTTACACACTCACAGTTATAAGTGTGATGGGTGTGAGTGTAGAAGTGTAATCATTTATCACACTTATCACTTGCATGTGAACAAGGTCACACACACAAATACATTCATATATTCACACAATGAACTTGCTCACTCACACATACATACACCCATAAGTTCACTTACATTCCCAAACACAACTTTACACACACAAACATAATCATGCATTCACTTACACATGGACATGCTCACAAATACACTAAGTGAACAGCCTCACGCAAGTAACCTACATATTCACTCCCACACAATACACTCAAATACACACACATGCTGACACATTCATTCACCCAGAAATGTGCTCACACATTCACTTATACAGAAACATGCTCACATACATGGAAACACTCACAAATTCACTCACACACATACAAAAAAGGTTACAAACACACCCATATTCACACATTTCCTTGCACATTAACAAGCTCACATACACTCACACAGTCACACATTCTCTCATACATGATCACACAAACACATTAACTCATAATTCACTCCCACACAACACACTCAAGCATACAAACATGCTCAAATACACTCATGTGCACACTGACACATTCACCTGCACATGAATACATGCACAGATTTACTCAGGTATGTGAACATGCTCACATACACTCATGCACACAGCTCACGCATTCATTCACACAAAAACACACGTTCATTCCCACATGGACACATTCACATGAACTCACACAAATATGCTCGTGCACACCACAAATCTTGTTTTGGGGCTCATTTCTCTTAAGTTTTTTATCAAGAAAAGGTTTAGAAAAAGAGTGTTTCATTGCCTTATTTTTTTCTTCATTTTGGCCTCTTTCTTTTCAGCATATTGTGAGCCAGGCCCTACTCTAAGTGCTTGGCTTGCATTAACCATGAGATAAGTGCTATCATTATCCCCATTTTACTCATGAGGAAACTAAGCTCAGAGAGGTTAGGTAGCTTATTCAAGGTCACATAGCTGGTAAGTGCCAAAATGGGGTTCAAACTTCAGGCAGTCTAGCTCCTGAGTCCATGTTTTACCCTTTTTCCTACACTGCATGTAATAGTGTCTTCCTGTATTGTAGGTGCCCCTGTGCCAGTGGGAGTATCTATCTATGTCTCCAGTATTGAACAGATCTCAGAAATGACTATGGTAAGTGTGTCAGCTCCAGCCATGAGACAAGGAGCAGGGTCATAAGCCTGTTGTTCTGACCTGCAGCAGAGGCCACATGGAGGGCACAGTAGGTTTTGGAAACTACAGCCACCTGAAATTAAAAATAAATAAATCTAGATGTATTACAGACATTAAAGTGAAAGGCTTATGATGGTTTTAAAATATAATATAGGATATTCTTTTAGTGTCTTTGAGATAGGTAAGGACTTTTTTAAAAAGACACAGAAAACACAAACTATAAAAATAAATACTGGTAACTAAACTATATTAATATTCTCTTTAGCCAAAACTTCTGGCACTTCTGTTTTGCAAAATAAAAAAGCAAAGTGAGCGTGACAAGTTTGAAAGGATAGTTCAGATTGGACTAAAATATTTGCAACACAAAAGACTGGTATTGAAAATACACATAATTCCTGTGAATTAATAAGAATATTTTTATTTTTTTAACATCATTATTGGAGTATAACTGCTTTACAATGGTGTGTTAGTTTCTGCTTTATAACAAAGTGAATCAGTTATACATATACATATATCCCCATATCTCTTCCCTCTTGCGTCTCCCTCCCTCCCACCCTCCCTATCCCACCCCTCTAGGTGGTCACAGAGCACCGAGCTGATCTCCCTGGGCTATAAGGCTGCTTCCCACTAGCTATCTATTTTACGTTTGGTAGTGTATATAAGTCCATGTCACTCTCACAGAGTGAGAGTGAGAAGAATATTTTTAAAGCAATAGAAAAATGATCAGAAAATTTAAACAAAAACTTCACTTTTGTGAAGAAAACCAAGTAGCAGATAAACTTATGAAAAGATGCTTGACTTTATTATTAATCAGTGAAATGCAAAATAAGACCACAGTGAGAACCCATTACATATCCACCAGACTAGCAAAAAGTCAAAAGTCAGACAGTACCAATGTTGGTAAGACAGGAGCATTGGGAGCTCTTATCTGCACTTTATAGGGGTATAAACTGGAACTTTTGCTTTATAGTTTTTATTTCATTGCGATTTTGATGTGTATGGTGTCATCACATAATAATACACATAGTATATTCATATAAGGGAATAGTATCCAGCAATGCAAGTGAACAAATTTTAATTACACAATCGACCTGAGCAAACACACAAACATAATGTTGAGTGAAAGAAGCAACTTATGAATACATAGAGTGTGATTCCATTCAGAAAAAAATTTTAAATAAGTCCAACTAAGCAATATGTTTCTTAGAAATACATAGACAATAAAACTTAAGAAAACATAGAGAAAAAATAGAAAAAGCAAGGGATTATTATCATTAAAATCTAAGATAATGGTTACTGCTGGGAGATGTGGGAAATATGTTCTGCAAGAGACACGTTGAAGATTGATAGTTATTGGGAACATTCTATTTCTTAACCTGAATTTTAATTTTATGGGGCTCGTTTTATTATTCGTAACATTGAACATTCTTACATATGTTTCGTTATGCATCTATATTTAGGATGTATTTCATACACCTGCATACACACAAACACTGAGGACAGAAAGCTGGGCAACCTCACTTACAACTAGGATTTACCTTTCTTTCCTCAGGACTATACTATTACAATGTTTTTTCATCAGACCTGGAAAGATACACGTTTAGCATACTATGAGACCAATCTGAACCTGACCCTGGACTATCGGATGCTTGAGAAGTTGTGGGTCCCTGACTGCTACTTTCTAAATAGCAAGGATGCTTTTGTGCATGATGTGACTGTAGAAAATCGCGTGTTTCAGCTTCAGCCAGATGGAACGGTGCGGTATGGCATCCGGTGAGTTCCCCCAGGGACCTGGGGGTCACCATGACAGCCTACCTTCTTCCCACTAATTATCCCATGAACATACTCCAAGGGACACACAGAGGACCCCACTGCTTTCCAAATCTCTCTTTCACTGCCCCCCTCACTCAGTAGTCAAAGTGGAACCTTCAGAGTTTCCCACAGCCATCCTTGGCTGTCCTGTCCCCACACCTTGCCTTATGCTGTTGCTTCTGTCTGGAATGACCCGTTCCTCTTTCCACAAGTCTGAAGCTTTCCTATCCTTCAATCCCTAATTCAAATGCCCTCTTTGTCAAGAAATCATCTTTGATACTCTCAACTGGAAGAGCTCTCCCTTTGCCTTAGCATTGAATGTATATTCTATTATTTATTTGTGTCTTTTCTCTCCCATGCAGTGAAGGAGGGGGACTGGTCTCTGCCATTGATCATATATTCAACATGCAGGGGACCCAAGGGTGCGCAGTGTGCGTATATTGCCTATGGCTTTGTACAAACAGAATGTGTGCACACTGGAGCTCCTCACTGGCATATTTATAGCATAGCGGACAGTCACCAAAGCCCTCCGCACAGCCTCATCTCTTACAAACCGTCTCTCAAGACAAGCATGAGACATAAATTTAGCTCAGAAAATGTCTCCAAGAGGGAACTACTAGGGTACAGCTCTTTCTCTGCGGTTCTCTTGCTGAATCCCTTTGTTTCCCTCTTCTTTCTCCATCCACTTTCCCATGGACCCAGACACTGGAGTCAGAGAACAACAAAGCTTACAGGGAACAGGTCACTGGTCACAAAGGGGGCCTCAGATGATTAATGTTCATGTAGAATTCACAGAAAGGAGATAAATACACACACACACACACACACAAAAATATAAATCACTTCAAGAGTTGAAAGGGACAAGGGTGGTATCAGCAACTGGGAAAAGCAGGACAAGGAAGGGGCCAGAGCTTCCCAGCTGGGGCTGCAAAGAACTTTTCTAATTATCCCCTTCCCCATTGTTCACTTCTCCCACTTCCCCAGATCTTCCAAGATCCCTCCTCAGATTCCTCTCTTGGACCTACCACATGACAACTTGAAGCCCCATTCCATAGCTCACCTGAGATATATTAATCCCTCCTATCCATTTATACCCACTGGCATTTTGCTAAGCCCCAGTACCCTCATAAGCAATGCACAGAGATGGGATTGCTGCCGGAGCAGCTCCCATGGCCAAAGGTAGGCCGGGGCCACTGCCCACATCGGTACCCTCACACCACACACAGGCACTCCACATCAGATCTGGTGTTTCAGCTGCTTCAGTGTAGCGGTTTCCTCCTGACAGCTTTGCTGCTCCTTCAACAAGAAAGTCCTCTTTCTGCCTCTGCATTCAATTTCCTCAAGGACCCTTCCCATTCTGACACCCTGAGGCTTCCTGACATGCCATGTATCTGTTGACATCTGTGTAAGTCCTACCAGACTTTTGGGTGTCTTTGTCACATACAAATTCCCTCTCTCCTCCTTACACAACTGCAACTCATCTTTCCTCTAGGAGGGAAGGAAGCGTGTGGGGCGGGGGCGGGGTGGGGGAGGAGAAAGAAGGAAAGAAGAAAGGGAGGGAAAGAGGACCCTGCTCTAATGTGGCCAGTGTGGGAAGGTGTTAAGTGGGTCAGTCCTTGGGGTGCCTCTCCCCACCCCACCCCTTCAGTTTTCTCAGGAACAGTTACTTGCCTGGGCTTGACTCACTTTTCTCTTCCTTTTGCTTTTCCTTTGCAGGCTCACCACCACAGCAGCTTGTTCCATGAATCTGCAAAAATTCCCTCTGGACAAGCAGACCTGCAAGCTGGAGGTGGAGAGCTGTACGTATGTCTCCCAAGGCCCCTTTTTTCCCTACCCAGGGTTGGGGCCGTGACGAAGCCAAAGGCAAACTTGACAGTGAGAGGGCCTGCATATCTCCCCTACTCCCTCCCTCCCCCATTTCTCTCTCTCCCAGGTAGATAGATGATAGATAGATAGATAGATAGATAGATAGATAGATAGATAGATAGAGACAGAAAGACAGAGAGACAGACAGAGAGGGGTATATATACATATGGTATCAGGGAGAAGGTGGCCTTTAGGCTATAAAGAGTCCCATAGGGAAATGTGCTATGGGAAAATTGTGCACAAGCTAATGGGTAGGAGCATATCTCTTTGCTGTGCTTTCCTTCCTGGATAAGAAACTTCAAACTGAGAGTTCTCTTTCCATGTGACCCCCTTCCTTATGCTCAGACCCACAAAACACAAAGGTACCCCAATATTGCAGGTTGCAACTACCCTTTGGTTTTCACAAGCTCCTCTGGTGTGAAATCTGCCTATGCCTGCTTTCTGAGATTAACTCTGTTTCCTTCCCCCTCCTAGATGGCTACACAGTTGAAGACATCCTATTATACTGGGAAGGCAATGGGAATGCCATCCAGGGTACTGAGAAGCTGCACATCCCCCAGTTCAGTTTCCTAGGAAAGACGATGACTAGCAAAGAGGTGTTTTTCTACACAGGTGGGTCTGACCCCCTCCTTCTCTCCTATCTCCTGTCTCTTTTGTACCCTAGGAAACTCCTGGTGACCTCTGCCTTTGACCTCTAGACTCTCTTCTTCCTTCTTTCCTATTCCCTTCTTGTTCTGGACACCTTCCAAAGCCCCCTTCATAAAGTCCCAATGGCTTACCCTCTGCCAATGAGGAAATGTGTGTGGAAGCAGTTGGCCAGGTTTGACACTCCACAGGCCTCCTTCCAGGGCCAGCCTCTCCCCTTCCATCTGTTGTAGCTTTGAAATATCTCATGTCTTTCCCATTTCAACTTCAGTTGACATGGAGAAAGTGAGGAAGGAAGGAAGAGATAGCAGACTTGCTACGCCATATGGGCCTGCTGACACATGCCATTGTCACTGGCCTTAAGGCAGCAAATGGGGTCAGGTCTACATACTGCCCAGACTGTAATATTAGAGGCTGAACTGGCCATTGGTTTCCCCTCCACCATCGTGTACTTTACTCGGAAAATCCCCTCAGCCCTACCACCCTAATACCAGTATGTCTACCTGCCAGGTTCCTATGTGCGCCTGATAGTGAGGTTCCTGGTCAAGAGGGAAGTCACCAGCTACCTTGTGCAGATCTATTGGCCTACTGTCCTCACCACTGTTGTTTCCTGGATATCATTTTGGATGAACTATGAATCCTCTGCAGCCAGGGTGACAGTAGGTAGGTCCTGTTCCCATCCCAGGAAGGAACTTGGGTTGTCTTGCTCAGAAAAATGTTGAAAG
Source organism: Neophocaena asiaeorientalis asiaeorientalis (assembly GCF_003031525.2). Lineage (NCBI taxonomy): Eukaryota > Metazoa > Chordata > Mammalia > Artiodactyla > Phocoenidae > Neophocaena > Neophocaena asiaeorientalis. Next base: position 766,494 of record NW_020175057.1, read on the forward strand.
TAAGGAACAGTGTGTGACTGTACAGGCAAGGAAACAAGATGGGACCTAACAGGCACACTACAGGTGCCCAGCCAATCCACAGCAGAGAGACCAACATTGGAGACAGATGTGAAAAAAACATCAGGGTTGGGATCTTGGTATGTTGGGTCCAAAGTACCAGAATTCATTATTTGCTGGATACATAAATGAATGGACAAGTCACAAATTTAGATCAGAAATGCAACACAATAAACATTGATTAAGCAACATATCAAAATGCCCAATTAGGCAGCAGAGGGCTTCTAGATGAGCTGCTCCTGGCAAGTGTCTAATGGAATGCTGAGACAAATGCTATCAGAGTCCAGAGGAGGAAATGACCCAGGTAATGACCCAGGTCTTATCGGCTAAAACTGCACCAAGAAAGTATTGCTCAAACTGGGTTTTGAGGACTTCCAGGAGGATGCCTGGAGCACAAGCTGGGGAAGTGGGGAGAGTAGCAGAAAGACAGCTTGGGCTGACTTGGGAAGAACTTGAAATTCCATTTTAAGCAGTTGGAACTTCATGTATAAGCAATGGGGAGCATCAAAGGCTTTTGAGCAGTACTAAGGAGGGGCCTAAAGAGATCAGCTCCCAAGTTTAGTTGGTCCCACTCTGCAGAATGCCTGCGTATCCCAGACCCTGGTCTGCTTTCTCCTTCACCATCTTTGGGGCAGACTTTTCAGCCTCCTTCTTTAGAAGCACACACTAGGCTAAACCTTTATATTTATGTAATATTTTAGGGGTCACAAAACTTTCTGAGGGATGGACTACAGGAAAGCTTACATACTAGCAGGCAAAGGGGGAAAGGACCATCATAGGGCAAAACGGGGCTGGACATGTAAATCACTATGAAACCATGGCTGGAGATTTTTGACTTGATCCTAAGAGCAATGGGAAATCACTAAACTATTGAAGTACAGGATGGGTGTAAAGATGGGGGAGGAGAAGCAAAGATAGCAATTGAGCCAGGGCCCTAAGCCTGGTAAGCTGAAGGCCTTTTGCTGAGGGCCCTCTCAATCTCAGAGATGGCCTTTGCTCCCTTCCAGTGGGGTGTGGGCCTGATGGCTTGCCAAGAACTTCAGCCACCTGAGGGGACTAACCCTGTGCTATGTTGTTTATAGGTTTGACTTCAATGCTCATCCTGAATGCCATCAACTCACATCTGCGGAATAAACTCCCCCAATTTTCCTGTATCAAGGCCATTGACATCTATATGGTCGTATGCTTCTTCTTTGTGTTCCTGTCCTTGCTAGAATATGTCTACATCAACTATGTTTTCTACAGCCGAAGAGGACCTCAGCGCTCTCAGAGGCAACTCAGAAGAGCCCAAAGAGTCATGACCCGCTACCGCTACCAAGAGGCGATGCAGGTTTGGCTTTTTGACTGACAATCTGCTTTCCTTGAGCACTTCTTAAACCTAAGATTAGCACTTGACCCTTTCAAATTTCTTAGCTCCTTTAATCCTCATACAACACACACACACGCGTGCACACGCACACACACACACACACACGCACTCCAGGTAAGAAAGAAGTAGGACAATTTATCATCACTCCTTTATAGGTTGAGTCATTGTCCAAGGTCATAAGTGGCAGAGCTATAGATTTCCCAAGACCTTTGGGCTTCAAATCCAGTCTACTTAGCATGCCTCCAGTGGCAGGCAATGGAGCCAGAGGGAAAGGGAACACAGGGAAGCTGAAAGGAAGAGACACCAGAGAGGCTGACCTAACCCTCCTTCCTTTGCTCTTTTGACTCCGAAAGCCATGCTGAGCATTTTGCTGCTGGCAGTACGTTAATGTCCCTCCTTTACAGGGAACTTACCCCCACCTACCTGAGGAGGTCTTGCCTCTGTCCACTACACAGCACTCCAGAGGGAGCAGCTGCCCCAGAGGGGCAAGAGCCATGAACTTCCCTTGCATGCAAACAGCCTCTCGGTCCTGTTCCTCAGCACCTTGCGCACAAGAGACCCCAGGAAGAAGAGGTGGCTTTCTCAGTGGAAGAGCCCATCAGTCATGTTACAAGTGCTCATGAGGAAAGTCCCCCCCCCCACACTCCCTAAAAGTGATTGTACATGCAGTATTCGACCTCATGAGTCTATCCACTGTCTCCTTAAAGGATGACCAGTTGCACATAGAAGATGAAAATGGCTCTCCTCCCTCCAGACGGGTGTGGGCTGGCCTAGCAAGCCCAGAAAGCCTCGGCTCTCTAGCCTCCATCTCAGAGCAGGCACCTCTGGCCTCCTCAGAAAGCCTCAGCTCACTGTCTTCTCTCTCGGACCAGTCCTGGCTGGCCACTGCAGAAAGCCTGAGTGACCTCCCATCCACCTCAGAGCAGGCCGTGCCCAGCTATGGCATTCGCGTTAATGATATTGATATTGATGACAGTGTTATTCCTACTGAAATCCGCAACTGTGCAGAGGCCCATGGCCGTGCTGAGACCTGTGACCCAGAAGACTCTGAAGAGAGCTCCAACTCCGATGAGAGCCAAGACCATGGCCCCAGTAGGAAGCATCTGCTTGTCCACAGCCAGAGGTGTGTGCAAGAAGCAAACTACAACCTTGATGAGATCCATAGCACCCTTCATGACATTTGTAGCTTGCCTGATGACGTCAGAGTTGAGAGTGGCTACCTTGACCTTGAGAAGCAACTCAAGTATAATGTTGACAGTACCTGGAGCCTTTATGGTAATGTTATGGGCTTTGATCCAGACAAGAACACTAACTCGGAGTCTGATGACAGTTCCCCCCCAAGCCCTGGGTGCTCCTTCAGTAAAGGGTTCTCTTCCAAGCTCTTTCACCCTGACTACATCCCTAAGGTCGACCAGTGCTCCCGGCTCCTCTTCCCTCTTGCCTTTGTGGTGTTCAACATTGTTTACTGGGTGTACCACATGTATTAGTTCCATAGTGTCCCAGAGTGACACTATGCTCCTTTCATAGTTCCTTTTGGTTCCGTTTTACCTTCTTTTCTTTTTTCGTTCTACTTTGTGGTTATTTGGGCAGTTGAATCAGTTCCACCTTTCTCTTTACAAACATGAGGTGGGGAGTAGTTGGAAAGGTCGTGTTCGGCTGGAAGTAAAGGGATTGAGGTGGAGTTGGAGGTAAATAGCACATTGATTTCCCTTTTCTTCCGAATACTATCATGTTTTCAAAGCCTTCTAACACCTAATAAGCACAGAAAAGCCCCCTGGAAATGGAAATGTTTAGAAGACAGAGAGGAGCCAGACTGGGGGACAGAAAGGATGCAAGCCCTGTACACAAAAACATTTCTGGGGGCTTTTCTGTCCCACTAAAGTGTTGAGTTTTCTTTTTCATTACTTTTTTCTTCTGTTTTTTTTTTTTTCCCCCTCCTAGGGATTATGGTCCTTGCTCACCCTCTGCTTAGGGTTTTACAGGAGAAAGCCAGACTGGGTTGGGGAAGGGCTAGCCATCTCTTGCAAATGCAGGTGGCTGGCTTTGGGGAACTTGGGGGATTTTGAAAGTGCCTTCCCCCCACTATTTTTGTTTTTTTCTTGCGGTACACAGGCCTCTCACTGCCGTGGCCTCTCCCGTTGCGGAGCACAGGCTCACATGTTCCCAGCAGGAGCTCGCAGAGGGTGAATGATGTTGGGTTGGAGATTACTCAGATTGAGGCAGCATCTTTGGAGGGATTGGAACTTCTCTTGCATATATTTCTGCTTCAGAATGATTGACAATGGGGACTCAATACATCTGTCTAGGTCACATGCTGAGTTGATCACTAGACAGTGCAAGCACTTGGTGAATGAAGACTAGGGTTTGGAAAGTTCACCATCTGATCTAGAATAGCTGTTGTTAATCAGTATACTGATTCTTTCTGTTTGTCAAGTGCATAGTAAGTGTCAACGAGCTTACCCACACATCCCATTGTTGAACCCTCACAAGAGTCCTGTGAGCCAGGGAAGCCAAAGTACATTGTCCCCAGTGTTCTGAGGGGGAAAAAATGGAATTTATGTACCACACTTGAGGACATGCATCCAGTGAGTGGTGGAGCCACCCCACTTGCTCTTCCTTCTTCTTGTCCTCATAACTCTGTCAGCTGAGGTGCTCCCCTATCTCTCCTCCCTTTTACAAAAGGGGGGTGCTCCATCAGGTTCTGCTTATGTGCCAGGCATCAGACCTCATCCTACAGCACCTGGAGCATCTCTGCAGAAAGAGACCAGTGACCAGCCAATGAGTGTGAACCGAGCACATTGAACATAGGCACTGCTCACCCGATGGAGCTCCTGAGGGAAGTGGGCAGTAGCCTGCATGCCAATTTGCCAAGCAGCTCCATTTCACTGACAGAGGAGGTGGGGGAGCAAGATTCGCCAAGCACCCAGCTTATGTTCCTCCTTCCTCCATAGGCAGAGCCTCTACTGCAGCCCCTCAGCCACCTACGCTTTTAACCGTGTTTCTATATTTGTGTTTCTGTGTATACCTGGGTGTGTGTCTGCATCAAGGTAGTTCTGCGTGCACATACAACCACTTGAGAAGCTGTATAGTACTATGTACATCAGTGTAAATCTATATTGGTGTGTATAAGATTGTATATATAAAAACATGTAGATGCACATGTGTGTGCATGTGTGCACCCCTATGAAAGAGTGTGTAAACTTACGACTTACGTATGTGATTATTTATATCTATTTGTTGCAAGAACATATAATTATAGTGAAAAAATAGACCATATGCATAGGAAAAGAAAATACATGATAAGTCTTCATACCTGAAAACCTTGAACTTAGACATAGGATCATTTCTCAGGTATGTGTGTGCTTGTGTGTACACACATGGGTGTATTCTGCATGCATGTGTATAAGTGCATTGTGCATACCTCTGTTTATTTATCTGATTTGAATAGGTGTGAAAGGAAATACGTGTGAAAGCATATGCATTCCCTTTTGGTGGCTCTTCTTGAACCACCAGAATTCCCTTGGCCTGTTCCCACATAAGAGGGGCCGTATTTGGCCGGACTACTTAACTGACCATTTCTTTCCAATTCCCTTGTTCCAGGGAGCGGTGTCTCCCGGTCCCCATCCACTCTTCTCCTCGTCCCTCCACCCATCTGTGCTGTCTCCTGGACGGAAGACGCAGAAGAAGTGAATGTAGTCCCAGGAAGAGATAATTTAGTGCCTTGAGGTAGGAAATGCTCGATCATGGGCTAGAATGGGAGTTCAGAGATTTTGCTTTGTCCTGGAAGGACGTGTTTGGGAGTAACAAAGGTAGGGGTTGGGGTGGGGAAGCCTTGAAGATGCAGTAAGAACAAAAATATGATGTACACAATGGGATGGGAGAGCTGAAGAGCTGGAGAGGAGGTTGTATATAGCCTTTATGATTCATCCTTTTATTATAATCACCTTGTAAGTCTGAAACGTGTCAGGGCGGAGACAGCTGCAAGTAGGTGGGTGGTATGAGGAAACGGCTCAGGGGATTGGCTGCTAGCAGTTGGAGGCAAAGAACCAAAGGGCACTTTGCTGGCCCATCCTGGGATGGTTGTTAGTTGCACTTCAGCCTTGGATTTGGATTTGTAGTCCAGAGCTCCCTACTTCCACCCCCTCCAGGGAAAGAATAATCAGAGGGGTGAGAGGGCTGACCAAGGAGAGAAGTGCAAAGGAGCCCTCAGGGGCTGACTACCTCGATTAGCTCAGCTTGTCTCTTCTTCTTTTCTATACACACAGCCTACAAATATAGCATCCTAACACACCCACAGAGACCTACACAGTAACACATACATGTATACACACATGGGCACTCACCTTCAGCAGCATATACATATATACACACAGATATACACAAACACATACAGCCACACATACGTAAGTTCACATGCAAAATCACCCATTTACCCTCATATCCGCACACAAACACACACATACACACACACAAATCTTATGAGACAGCTAAAAACAAGAAAATTGCTGCTGGAATATCAAAGATAGCCTCTTTCTTTTTGGATACCCCTCACAGAGAAATCAGGTTTGTGGGGAGAGCAATGACCTCACATCTGAAGCTCCCACTATGGCTATTGAAAGCCTTGCTTCCTGGGGCCTAAACATTGGTTGATTGGTTTGGATTTGGGTTTCCAGGACCCAGGAGTGCCTTTGAGCCCTGCAGGAGGCAAGCAGTTCATTTGGGAGGAGATCATACAGATAGATTGGAGGAGTGGGGACAAAAAAAGAAGGTTTTAAGATGTATCTGGCAGAAATGCTCAGGAAGTCTTCAGAGTGCAGAGGAAGGGCAGAGAGGCCAGTTGTAAATATCTCTACAGATCCATGTAGCTAGATATAATATTATACTTTTAAAGAAGAATACCCTGCCCTAGTGTGCTGCAATGAGAGCAGTTGAACTACTGCGACTCACACTGTGTGAGAGTGAGTGTCAAGGTGAGGCAGAGGTTTGGCAATGACACCTTATCAGAAACTTGAACCTTTGAGTTTGCCATAGAATTGGTCGTTTTAGCCTGAAAATTGCCAGATCTCCCCTGTGTCATTCTCTGTGTGTTCTGTCATCAGAGTCGTGGTTGAGCCCCACTCTTAGCTGCCCCCAGTTGTACAAGCACGTCGCCCTCCAGCTGGCTGCCTACACCCCCCACCCCCGCACTCCTCATCTCACACCCACTAAATCAATCAGGGTCTGTGCTAACAGAGAATTTGGAGCTTGGGCAGAGGGAAGGGTCTTGCTTAGTCTGGGATGGAGCAGCCCGGACTTTATTCGTCTACCCACCTTCTCTTTCTTTACCCCCGAAAATTGCTCCTCTACCACTACCACGGGAAGGAGACCTCTGTGTCTTTAATGTGTCAGTTTGTTGTGGGGCTGTGTGACATGATTCCTACGAAGTTCTTGCATGTGCCACTGTGGGGCACCTTTGCAGAGATAACAGACAATCTCTTGGGTCTTACTGGAGCTTGTCAAATGTATTCTTACAATCCATGTCATCTTGTTAATAGCAAGGCTGCAAAGTGTTTGCACATTTAGAGCTGAGTTTTGCTGAGACTGTGGCCATTCCTAATGAAGTTTCCTTATTCTGTACATAAAGGAGCTAACCCTTCGAGCTATTAACTAATGAATGCATTCACTAAGCTATCCACCTGCATGGTACCCTGCTGTGGTGATGACCACCAAAGGAAATCATGACTTGTCCTACTGAAAGTGCAGTGTGTTTGTGTAGGTTGTATCGTGTCCTGTGATCAATATGAAATCTTTATTATCAGTGTTAGGTTTTCAGGGTAGGGAGCGGGGAGGGTGTTACAGTGTCTCCCTGATATACTTCAATTATGAAATACCCCCAGTTGGTCAGGGTCACCTCTGTTGACTCAACATATGTAAGACTTTGTACCCACCATCTTGCCGGACTGCATCTCTGGGGTCAATAGTCATCAGTGGAAGTGAATTCTTCAGAGGGCAGCCAAAGCAGTGCCATTCTGGAAGCAGAGGAAATACAGTAAAACCACACACGTGCAGGTCTTCAGGAGTGGTGCTGGGCCCAGGCAGTGAAAATCAAGAAAGAAGACCAAGACCCATGTGTCCTGGATGGTCTGTCTGGCAAAAGGGCCCAGAGCAGCAGAGAGCCCCCAAGGTGACCCAGTTCCCTCTTTGTCTTCATTAAATGCACATTTTTGCATGAAAAAGACCTCGACCAATCCTGACTTTTAAAAAGGAAAACATGAAGAAACATAAAATTATGCTTCTGAAAATATGCTGAAATAAAGGTTTGTAAATAGCCAAAAGGGGAAAATAAATGTATATAATTGCAAATACACATACATATGAGTCATTGCATTTCCTCTCTATTATGTTGGAAGGGACCTTCATCTGGGTCCAGGAAGCCTCTGTCTTCCATTCATCACCTTTGCCTCCCCACAGCTTTGCACACCCACCTCCCCATACCCTGGGATAGCTGAATCCATAGTTTTCAAGAGGAGGGGAAATAATGATGTCACAGTTGAAATTAGTTTATGCTCTTGCAAAAATCATTCTAATTATTTAAGACAAAAATTTTAAAACACGGCAAGTCACTGTGGTGTCAAATACAATGTGCACACTTATTTCCATTCGGGGGGTGGCTGGAGGAGAAAGGTCTTCATAAAGAAAATTTTTTAAAATCTCCATTACCAATGTGGATGTGCAGAATAAAAAGCAAGAAAGCCCTGTAGAGGTGGGAAGAACGGTGTGCTCAGGTTTTAAAAAGTTTGCAGAGTCACATAAAAACATCCTGCTGATGCTGCAGAAGGTCATTGCTGTGGCCCACATTTGTCAGTGTGCCTGCCTCCAAACACCTTTTGTTGAAAACCTTGGACTTGCAGCAGGAACCCAGACCTAATGTCTCCTCCTCTGTGGTCCCTTTTGTACCCAAAGCAAGACAGGAGAGCTGTGCATTCACACCCAACAGGTCTGATCTGCCCAAGGGTCTGGGGGCTGGTGTTGTCACAGGGACATACACAAAGAGAAAATGCAGTTGGGGGTAAAAGGGTAGTTTTCACAGTATGTCTGGAGTAAGCCCTTAGCTACTGAGTTATTTTCTGCTGGCTAATTTATTGCCAATAACTCAGGTTCTGAAACTGGCCTGCAATCCCAGGTGTAGTTGTGACCCTTGAATCGTCCTACTGTAACTTGCTACCCAACAACTATACAACCACCTTAATGGATATGGGGTAAGAGAAGGGGGATGTGGTCTCCCTCCCCATTTACAGCTTCCCTAACTCTCAGGGTGAAAGAACCCTTGCTACAACTTCTCCAGGCTTTCAGCAAGGTCTCTTCCCAGCCTCCCATGTTGGCTCAGCTGCCTCTGAGCCCTGGCAGGGCCTCCAGGGACCCCTTAGTACTGCCATGGTGCCACTTCCCCCAACCAGGTTTCCCAAGCTGCCTTCCTGGTAAGACTCTCAAGGGAATTACTAAGGTATACAGGACTGAGGAAGGATTATTTTATTTTTAATAACCTTAAGCACATTTTTTATACTGATATGTTTAATAGCAATAAGGGAAAATGGGGAAAAAAGAAAGTGAAGATCAAAAAAAAAGTAATGGGGGGACTTCCCTGGTGGAGCAGTGGTTAAGAATCCCCCTGCCAATGCACAGGACACAGGTTCAATCCCTGGCCCAGGAAGATCCCACATGCCACGGAGCAACTAAGCCCATGTGCTACAACTACTGAGCCTGTGCTCTAAGCCACAAGCCACAACTACTGAAGACCGCACCTAAAGCCCCTGCTCTGCAACAAGAGAAGCCACTACAATGAGAAGCCCGCATGCCACAATGAAGAGTAGCCCCCTGCACACTACAACTAGAGAAAGCCCGTGCACAGCAACGAAGACCCAATGCAGCCAAAAAAATTAAAAAATTTGTTTTAAAAAAGTAATGGGTGATGAGGACCTATTCCTCACGGGACTCAAACAAGTTTCTCTCCAATGGTCTAGAAGCAACTCAGGGACTGTACAGTGAGCAAGGGCCATAATTTGAACATAAACTCTGCCAATGGCCAGGCTAAGAGTTGCTACAGTAGAATGCAGTTCTGCATCCTTGACTGTAAATCTCTCAATTTCAATTACAAATCATCTTCTTAGAGAGTCTCCCTTTAATATCACATGAGGGATGGAGGTTAAAAATTTATTGGAAGTAGTGGACCCCAGCTCTCCCTTCTGTCTGGAATTCTCTGTGTGCCTTTAGGCAAGACCCTGTTCATTAGGGGGGCTCTTTGAATCCTCTCCTTTCCCAGCCCCAACCAAGGAGCCAACCCATTTTCACCCCAGGCCAAGTGCACTGCTTAAATCTCTGCCTATTAGGAAGATTTTCCATCCCTGCTCTCTTTCAATAGCACTATCCATTTTCAACTTGTACCCACATACTGCACCAGCCCATGCTTAAACCAGCCAGGGCCTAAAGAAACTCTATATGGTCATAGGTGCAAGCTGGGGAAGGGGTGCTGGTGCAACTGTAGTGGGTGATATGGGGATCTGAGCTATCTGCTCATATAATTATTTGAACCCTCTGGTCCTGCTCAGGCTGGAACAAGCCAACACTACTATCCCTGCCATGCTGAATCATTGGATGAGAGCAGCCCAAGGGGGAAGTGTGACCTCATTGCAGACTCAACTGGGGCTGGCAAGCAACTATGCCCCCTACAATAGGTTCTCTTGCTGGAGATCTGAGTGGCATATCTACATCACCACAAGACAAACACATCTTTCTATTGTTAATGTTGGTCTACCTCTTTCAGGATACAATTTTGCACCTACCCAAAGACCACCTTGTTACTATGGTTGTAGTTTGGTGTATGCCAGGGATCCAGGACAGTCCTCATCCTGACACTATCTCCATAGAGGAATACATGAATGCTTTGCTAAGGAAGTGAGACACCCACCTTCCTTTCCAATGAGCAGAAAACACTCTACCCCATCACACAACCAGACAATAGAATAACGAGTGAACCACAGAGAGTAAGGGTAAGTATTCTTTCATGAAATTATATATATACATATATATGTGTATATATGTATATTACATATATACATATATATTCTAAAAGTACACTTGGAAGAAATATAAAATGTACTGTTTACTAGAAAATAGTGTTCAGAAAAAAAAATCATTTCAATGGACAATGTAAAGTTAGACAACCTGAAAACAACAGGACTTCCCCAAATCCCACCACGCAGCCTCTTCCGTGTAGAAAATAAACCTTGTGAAACAACAGGTTTCCAAAGTCTGGTGGCTGGTGAGGAGCCCCGAGGGGAAGGTGTGCGGTTCTCTGTGCTCCCCCCACGGTCATGGGCACGGCAGCCCCCCTTCCAGCATCTGTGCTGGAACTGCAGCCTTTCTCTCAGGGGTTGAGGAGGACCCTCCTGAGTGAGGATGGAGGGGTCGGGTCCAGCAGGCCCGGAACAGAGGGTCCCCCAGCATGCAACTCCACCCGTACTGGGACTCCTGGGGCACCCTGGGCCGGGCTGTCAGGCTGCCCATCCCCCCCACCCGCCGCCCCCAACTCCTCAGGGATCTCGGGGGTTCAGAGGCTCGGTCTGAGGGGCACAGTCTCAGGTGGGCAGAGGGAGGGGCCCAGGTGCTGCCTGGAGTCGAGGTGAGGACCAGAGGAGGACTGAGGGCCCCCAGGGGGATGCATCTGCAGCCCTCCCGACAGCCCTGGGAGCCCCCCCACCCCGGCATGCTGTCCAGATGGGACTGCACTGATCCCCCTGGGAGGGGCAGGGAAGGGCCTGGGTCAGGGAGGCCGGGGCCAGGTCGGCAGAGGGAAGGAGCCCAGCCCCACCAGGAGTCAAGGTACAACCGTGAGGGGGACTCGGAGGCCGCAAGGCATCCAGGTTGGCCCTGCTGTCAGCCCTGAGAGACCGCCGGCTGGACTGTGGGAATAAGCGCCACCCCCGACCCCCGCTTCCCTCTCAGGGGTCCTGGCTGGGGAGGGCCTGGGTCTCAGGGGACCAAAGTCAGGTGGGCGAGGGGTGGGCCCTACCAGCTGGGAGGGAAGGTGAGTAGCCAACGGAGGGCTGAGGGACCCCCGCGGGATCATCTCAGCCCTGGGAAGCCCTGGGCTTGGGGGCCTGATGTGTTGTCCATAGATTCCCCCTGGGGGTCTCAGGACAGTGAAAGCCTTGGTGTGAGGGTCCGGCCTCGGATCAACACAGGGGGCGTCCAGGACCTGCCAGAGATCCAGCTGAGGACTCTGAAGGAAGACAGAGGGGTCCCCACAGATCCCTGCCCCTGCCATCAGCCCTGGGCGGTCCCGGGATGGAATGAGCACTTGGCAAGGAGTTTTGACTTCCGCATCTGGGTCTCAGAGACACTGGGGACCTGGTATAAGGGGGGGGCCTAAGGTGGGTGGAGGGGAGAATCACAGGTCCGGCTGGGAGTCAATGTGAGACCCCTGAGGGAGGACAGAGGGGACCCTGGGCCCCAGATCAGGGTAGGCCCTGGGAGGTCATAGGGCAGGAGGACCCCTTGCAGCACTTCCTGACATCCGGGTCCCAGAAAGAGTGGGGCCCCGGTATGAGGGGCGGGGCCTCAGGTGGGCAGAGGGGAGAATCCCAGGTCCTGCCGGGGGTCAGGGTGAGGACCCTGAGGCAGGACTGAGGGGACCCTGGACCCCAGAACAGAGGGGACCTCAGAGGAGCTCGCCCATGCTGTCAGCCCTGGGAGGTCCCGGGCAGGGATGACTGGACGTTGCAGGCTCTCACCTCTGCCACGTGGTTGGGGGTGGAGGCATCTAGGGATGCGAGGACCTTGGTCTGAGGGGAAACATCAGGGCAGCGGAGGACGGAGTCCCAGGACCTGCCAGGGGTCAAGGTGTGGGCCCCGAGAGAGGACTGGGGGGAGCCCAATCCCCGGAACAAACAGGGGCCCACAGACATCTGGCCTGACCCAACTGTCAGCCCTGGAAACCTCGGGCAAGACCTGTCTCACTGCCCCCTCCTCATTTCCAGATGGGTGGGCTCAGGGAGGAGGGAGCCATGCTCTGGGGGTCTGGCCTCAGGCCCCGGCAAGGGTCATGGAAAAGACTGGGGAGACTCCTACTCACACAGAGTACTTGGAGCCCAGCCGGCCTTGCCCCTTTTGTCACCCATGGGTGTCCCAGAATAGGTGGGAGCATTGACTCCCTGTCACATCCTCTCCTGGTGTCTTATGGAGGTGAGGCCTTGGCTGAAGGAGATTGATCATAGTCAGCAGAGGGAGCTGTCCCAGGCCCTGCAGGGTATCAAGGTGCAGACTGAGCCGACCACCCATCGTTCCAGCACAGATGGACCCCACGGAGTTTGGCCACCCCTTTTTGTCCCCTGTGACCCCTGTTAGCCCCTGGGCAGGTGTGGCCAGTATGCGGGGCCCCTCACTTCTTGTCAGTGCAGGGAATTTGTTTGAGAATTTTGACTCAGACAGCAGACAGAAGGCCCAGGCCCTGCCAGGGGGAAGGGGAGGCCCTGCCCTGAGTGAGAACAGAGGGGGCCACCCATGCCAGGACAGTGGGAACCTAACAGAGTAAAGCCCAGTCCTCCTGCCAGCACCGAGGGGCACAGGGCTGTGCCACAATCTACAGCCAAGGTGCGCCCTCCATCCCTCTTACAGGGGCTCAAGGAACTGGGAGGTGAAGGCCCAGGTCTGAAGACCGTGTCCTCAGAGCACAGAGCAGAGGAGGCCCAGGCAGTGCCAGGTATCAAGGTGAGGTGTGTGCCCTGAGTGTGTACCCAGGGGTTCCCCCTCCCAGAACAGAGGGGACCCCACAACACCCAAGTCACCCCACTGCCCTGTCAGCCCCAAAACCTGGGGCTGTGCTGGCTGCACCCTGAGGAGCCCCCTCACTTCCTTCTTCAGGTTGGCAGGGGACAGGCCGCCCAGGAGGAGCGCCCCTGTGAGGCCCGAGGGCAGCCTTTAAGAGGAGACCTCTAAGGGGTCTTTGTCAGAGCTGCCCAGGGTGCCTTTCTCCGCCGAGGCCGCTCACACCCCCTCTCTTCCCCAGGTACGAGGTCCCCACCTGTCGCCCCTGCCCACACTCCCGTCGGCGACTTGACCCCAGTCATCAGGCCCCTGGTTGAGATGAGTCAGCTCCGCCAGCCTGAGGCCGACCTTCAGGCCCCAGTCCCGGCCCAGGGTCCGGTGGAGGCGCCGCTGTTGGGGGCTGAGGGGGAGGAGGCCGCATCCCCCTCGTCCTCCGCCTCCCCTGGCGCCCCCTCCTTCTCCGTCTATGCCGAGTCCTTGCCCCAGGAGGCACTTGTTGTGCTGATGGCTGACCTGGTGGCGTTCCTGCTCATGTATCGCCCCAGGGAGCCGACCTCCAAGGCGGAGATGCTGAGTACGGTCCTCCGGGAGCATCGGGACCACTTCCCCGTGGTCTTCAGCCACGCTTGCGAGTGCATGCAGCTGGTGTTTGGCTTGGACGTGAAGGAGGTGGACCCCCGCGAGCGCACCTACGTCCTGGTCCCCACCCTGGGCCTCACCTGGGATGCAGTGCTGAGCGACGGGCAGAGCACGCCCGAGGCCGGCCTCCTGGTGCTGGTCCTGGGCGTGATCACCCTGTTCGGTGACCGCGCCCCTGAGGAGGAGGTGTGGGGAGTGCTCGGCAACATGGGGGTGTGTGCCGGGAGGGAGCCCTGCATCTATGGGGAGCCCAGGGAGATGCTCACCGAAGTGTGGGTGCAGGAGGGCTACCTGGAGTACCGGCAGGTGCCCCACAGCGACCCTGCCCGCTACGAGTTCCTGTGGGGTGCCCGGGCCTATGCGGAGACCAGCAAGTGGCAGGTCCTGGAGCATCTGCTCAGGGTCAATACCTTGGATCCCAGGTCCTTCCCATCCCTGTGTGCAGAGGGTGTGAGCGACGAGGAAGAGGGAGCCTGAGCCAGAGCAGCAGCCAGGCTCCTTCCAGGCCCAAGTTCACTGGTAGCAAGTGAGGCTGGTCCTTCACTCTGAGTTTGAAGAGAGAGCGGTCGAGTTTCCAAGTAGTGAGGGCCCCTGCGAGTGGGGGGAACATGGTGTGTAGCATCTTTGGGTTCCTGTTGTGTAAGAAATGTTCACGTTGTCGTACGGCGCTCAGCAGGGAGGGCCGCCTCTTTAGCCCCCGGCGCCGTCTGCGCCTCCCACTGCAGTGACCTCCCAATCCCATTAGGCCTAGAAGTTACTCCTTCCTTTCGATGCCAGGTCACAGCCCAAACCTGTGGGTCTCTGATGCCGCCATATTTCTGCACCTGCCTGAACGCGGCGACACTGGCGGACGTTGCTTCTTAGTGGCTAGGACTTATTTCTAGTATTATTCTGATCCCAGACTCTGTCCTTCTCCCCTCTGGAAATTGCTTTCTTTTCATGACATCTCAGAGAATTTGCAGCTCCATAGGAAACGGAATAGAAAACCAGTCAAAATTGCTGTTCTGTGTGTTTAACTCCTGCAGGATATATTATTCAATTTGTGTGTGTGTGTGTGTGTCTGTCGGCATGGAGGGAAGGGTGGTGATTTCCCCAGCTGGGTGCAGCTCACGCAAAGCTCCCAGGATTCCAGTCACACGGCGACTCCTTTCCACTTCGGCAGCCTCTCCTCTTTCAAACCCCCTGTTTTCATTCATTTCATCCCACTGAAATCTAGACCTTGCTCACAAGTGGCCAAAGTAAACTCCAAGTGACTAAAATGGTCGTTTCCATACAGTTGGTAATTGGCTCTCCCAGGGCAGGGAGAGGAGGGCCAGCCCCGGGAATACCGAGCAGGGCTTCAAAGAGCAAGACCCTCATTTCTCTGGAAATCCTCGCAGATGGCGGGTATGAAACACCTACCTCTTCACTGTGGCCCACTGCAATGCAACAAGAGCCAGCACCCCTTCCTTCCTGCCCCAGGGCGAGATTTCTCTCGGCTTTATCCATGGCCCAGAAGGACATCTCACAGCAATGTCCCATTTCAGACTTTCCCCTCCAACCCAAGACACACCCTCTGCATGTCTGGCTGCTGCCACCGCCCAGCTTCATCACCATCACCTCCCACAGAAGGAACCCCCACTTCCCAAAGGCCCAAAGTGCCCTGGCTCGGGGCACTTAACGCTCCAGGGCTCGCTCCTGGAGCCCCACCGCCTCGTCCCATGTTGTCTTATTCTGTGGGACTTAGGGGACGTCTCACCACCTTCCTCATGTGACAGCGGCTCCTAGACCATCACTCTAGGTGTGGGTGTGTCCTGCTTTTCCTAGCGTTCCCGCTACTAACACAGGCCCTTCCGGAGAGCAGAGGCTCCGTGGAGGTCTGCGGAACAAACAAGCCAGTGGGCAGGGGGCTTATTGACGCCGATGAAGCTTCTACTTTCTTAAAATACCCGTGCAAATCCAACTCAACAGAGATAGTTCGTTTTATTTACAGAATGACAGACAAGACAGGGAAGCAAGAATTGGAACAACAATGGCTTTTATTTTTCTATTTCTTCCCCCATCTATATCACTGCTAAGTACTTCCACGTTTCCAGAGCAGTTCTGATTCCAATTCCACCCCTTATCCCAGGTCCCCAGCTTCTCTGAGACCCGGATGTCAGGAAGTGCTGCACGTGAAGGTCCCCCAGAACCAACTCAATTCTGGGATCCAGGTTGCCCTCAGTGCTCCCTCAGGGCCCTCACCTTGACTCCACACAGGACCTGGGATTCTCTCCAGTGCCCACCAGACACTCCGCAACTGATACCCCCTCTGCAGCCTCGCTTAGACCCCGCCCCGTGCTCCCCCATTCCAGGGTGTCTGAGACCCGGATGTCAGGAAGTGCTGAAGCTGTTCATCCTGCCCTATGTCTCGAAGGGCCAACTTGGCCCTGGGATCCAGGCTCCCCGCAGTCCACACTCAGTGCTCTCACCCTGACTCCACATAAGACCTGGCACTCTCTCCTGTGCCCGCCTAGGATCCCGCCCCTTATACCCCACCGCAAGCCTCTCTGAGACTCCGCCCCGTGCTCCCCCTCCCCAGCGTCTCTGAGACCCGGATGTCGGGAAGTGCTGCACGTACTCATTCCGCCCTATGGCCTCCCAAGGGCAACTCTGTTCTGGGGTCCAGGATCCCCTCAGTCCTCCCTAAGGGCCCTCACCTTGACTCCATAAAGTGCTGCACGTGCTCATCCTGCCCTATGGCCTCCCAGGGCCAACTCTGTTCTGGGGTCCAGGCTCCCCTCAGTCCTCCCTCAGGGCCCTCACCTTGACTCCACGCAGGACCTGGGATTCTCTCCCGTACCCATCAGCCACCCCGACCTTTATACCGCCTACCCAGGCTCTCTGAGACCCCGCCCCGTGCTCCCCCTCCGCAGCGTCTCTGAGACCCGGATGTCAGGAAGTACTGCATGTGCTCATCCCGCCCTATGGCCTCCCAGGGCCAACTCTGTTCTGGGATCCAGGCTCCCCTCAGTCCTGCCTCAAGGCCCTCACCTAGACTCCATGCAGGACCTGGGATTCTCTTCTGTGCCCACCAGACACCCCGACCCTTATACCCTCTCCCTACGCTCTCTGAGACCCCGCCCCGTGCTCCCCCTCCGCAGCGTCTCTGAGACCCGGATGTCAGGAAGTACTGCATGTGCTCATCCCGCCCTATGGCCTCCCAGGGCCAACTCTGTTCTGGGGTCCAGGCTCCCCTCAGTCCTCCCTCAGGGCCCTCACCTTGACTCCACGCAGGACCTGGGATTCTCTCCCGTACCCATCAGCCACCCCGACCTTTATACCGCCTACCCAGGCTCTCTGAGACCCCGCCCCGTGCTCCCCCTCCGCAGCGTC
>NW_020175058.1:0-91381 GCF_003031525.2 Neophocaena asiaeorientalis asiaeorientalis
ATTATACCCCAATAAAGATGTTAAAAAAAAAAAAAAGTTAAATGGAAATGCTAGGAATTTGTAAAATTCATAAAAAAAAAAAAATACTGAGTGCAAAAAGTGAGGCATATAACAATTCATACTGTATGAATGCTTATAACACATCATCGATGAAAATAATACATATCCAAACCTGAGGGATGCTACTGAAAGGTACTTTTAGGGGACTTTTTAATGTTATCTGTTAGGAAACAATACTTAGAGTCCAAATGAAGAAGTTAATAAAAATAAAATAACAAATCTTTAGATAAAAAGAAGGAAATAATCAAGATCAGAGAAAACATTAATGAAATAGACAATAAAGATAAAATAGAAAGGATCAACAAACTCAAAAAGGTAGTTCTTTGAAAATACTAATAAAAATAAACAAACCGCTAGAACAAATAATGAAGAGAATGAAAAGAGAAAAAATATTAGCATATAATATAAGGACTCAAGAGGATATAATTTTAAAAAGAACAGAAAATTTAAAAGTAACTATAGATCATTATAATGCCAATGCATTTGAAAATATTTAGAAAATGGATAATAACTTGAAGAAACAAAACTTTTTACAGAGTCTCACAAAGAAAGAGAAAACCTGAATATGCCTTGAACATTAAGAATTTAAAATCAGGGGGCCCCTTCAAGATGGTAGAGGAGTAAGATGTGGGGATCACCTTCCTCCCCACAAATACATCAAAACTACATCTACATGTGGAACAACTCCTACAGAACACCTACTGAACGCCAGCAGAAGATCTCAGACTTCCCAAAAGTCAAGAAACTCCCCACGTACCTGAGTAGGGCAAAAGAAAAAAGAAAAAACAGAGACAAAAGAATAGGGACGGGACCTGCACCAGTGGGAGGGAGCTGTGAAGGAGGAAAAGTTTCCATACACTAGGAAGCCCCTTCGCTGGTGGAGACAGCGGGAGGGGGGGAAGCTTCAGAGCCATGGAGGAGAGCGCAGCAACAGGGGTGTGGAGGGCAAAGCGGAGAGATGCCCACACAGAGGATCCATGCCAACCAGCACTCACCAGCCCAAGAGGCTTGTCTGCTCACCCACTGGGGCAGGTAGGGGCTGGGAGCTGAGGCTCAGGCTTTGGAGGTCAGATCCCAGGGAGAGGACTGGGGTTGGCTGCGTGATCCCAGCCTGAAGGGGGCTAGTGCGCCACAGCTAGCCAGGAGGGAGTCCGGGAAAAAGTCTGGACCTGCCTAAGTGGCAAGAGACCATTGTTTCGGGGTGCGCAAGGAGAGGAGATTCAGAGCACCGCCTAAATGGGTTCCAGAGACGGGCGCAAGCTGCGGCTATCAGTGTGGACACCAGACACGGGCATGAAATGCTAAGGCTGCTGCTGCAGCCACCAGGAAACCTGTGTGCGAGCACAGGACACTATCCACAACTCCCCTCCCGGGAGCATGTGCAGCTTGCCACTGCCAGGGTCCTGTGATCCAGGGACAACTTCTCCAGGAGAACACACAGCACGCCTCAGGCTGGTGCAACGTCATGCCAGCCTCTGCCACCGCAGGCTCGCCCCACATTCCGTACCCCTCCCTCCCCCCGGCCTGAGCGAGCCAGAGCCCCTTAATCAGCTGCTCCTTTAACCCCGTCCTGTCTGGTCGGGGAAAAGACACCCTCAGTCGACATACATGCAGAGGTGGGGCCAAATCCAGAGCTGAAACCCAGGAGCTGGGCGAACAAAGAAGAGAAAGGGAAATCTCTCCCAGCAGCCTCAGGAGCAGTGAATTAAATCTCCACAGTCAACTTGATGTACCCTGCATCTGTAGAATACCTGAATAGACAACAAATCATCCCATAATTGAGGTGGTGGACTTTGGGAGCAACTGTAGACTTGGGGTTTGCTTTCTGCCTGTAATTTGTTTCTGGTTTTATGTTTATCTTAGTTTAGTATTCAGAGCTTATTATCATTGGTAGATTTGTTTATTGATTTAGTTGCTCTCTTCCTTATATATATATATTTTTTTCCTTTTTCTCTTTTTGTGAGTATAGATGTATACGCTTCTTTGTGTGATTTTTTCTGTATAGCTTTGCTTTTGCCATTTGTCCTAGGGTTCTGACTGTCTACTTTTTTGTTGTTGGTGGTAGTGGTGTTTTAGTATAGTTTTTAGCACTTGTTATCATTGGTGGATTTGTTTTTTGGTTTGGTTGCTCTCTTCTTTCTTTCTCTATTTCTTTTTTTTTTATTACCTTTTAATTTTTTTATTTTTAATAATTTTTTCCTATTTTAATAACTTTATTTTGTTTTATTTTTCTTTCTTTCTTTCTTTCTTTCTTTCTTTTCTCCCTTTTCTTCTGAGCTGTGTAGCTGACAGGAGCTTGGCACTCTGGATGGGTATCAAGCCTGAGCCTCTGAGATGGGAGAGCCGCATTTAGGACACTGGTCCACCAGAGATCTCCCAGCCCCACGTAATAACGAACAGCGAAAGCTCTCCAAGAGATCTCCATCTCAACGCTAAGACCCATTTCCACTCAACGACCAGCAAGCTTCAGTGCTGGACACCCTATGCCAAACAATTAGCAAGATAGGAACACAACCCCACCCATTAGCAGAGAGGCTGCCTAAAATCATAATAAGGTCACAGACACCCCAAAACACACCACCAGACGTGGTCCTGAGCGCCAGAAAGAGAAGATCCAGCCTCATCCACCAGGACACAGGCACCAGGCCCCTCCACCAGGAAGCCTACACAACCCACTGAACCAAACGTAGCCACTGGGAGCAGACATCAAAAACAATGGGAACTACAAATCTGAAGCCTGCGAAAAGGAGACCCCAAACACAGTAAGTTAAGCAAAATGAGAAGACAGAGAAATACATAGCAGATGAAGGAGAAAGGTAAAAACCCACCAGACCAAACAAATGAAGAGGAAATAGGCAGTCTACCTGAAAAAGAATTCAGAGTAGTGATACTAAATATGATCCAAAATCTTGGAAATAGAATGGAGAAAACATTTAACAAGGACCTAGAAGAACTAAAGAGCAAACAAACAATGATGAACTGCACAATAAATGAAATTAAAAGTTCTCTAGAAGGAATCAATACAATAAAAACCATCTGATCAACTCAACAGATGCAGAAAAAGCTTTTGACAAAATTCAACACCCATTTATGATAAAAACCCTCCAGAAAGTAGGCATAGAGGGAACTTTCCTCAATATAATAAAGGCCATATATGACAAACCCACAGCCAACATCACTCTCAATGGTGAAATACTGAAACCATTTCCACTAAGATCAGGAACAAGACAATGTTGCCCACTCTCACCACTGTTATTCAACATAGTCTGCACAGCAATCAGAGAAGAAAAAGAAATAAAAGGAGTCTAAATCAGAAAAGAAGAAGTAAAACTGTCACTGTTTGCAGATGACATGATACTATACATAGAGAATCCTAAAGACGCCACCAGGAAACTACTAGAGCTAATCAATGAATTTGGTAAAGTAGCGGGATACAAAATTAATGCACAGAAATCTCTTGAATTCCCATACACTAATGATGAAAAATCTGAAAGATAAATTAAGGAAACACTCCCATTTACCACTGCAACAAAAAGAATAAAATACCTAGGAATAAACCTACCTAAGAAGACAAAAGACCTGTATGCAGAAAACTATAATACTCTGATGAAATAAATTAAAGATATATATAGGGATATATGTATATGTATAGCTGATTCACTTTTTATACAGCAGAAACTAACACACCCTTGTAAAGGAATTCTACTCCAATAGCGATGTTAAAAAAAAATGAAAAAAAAAAGAATTTAAAATCTACTCACAGAACCAACAACAACAAAGTCAGGTTCAGAGATCCCCACAGCTGTGTTCATGAAATGTCTTCAGACATAATCTGATCTCATACAAGCTCTGCCAGTTTGTGGACAAGGGGACCTGCCACTTCACTCACACTAGGAGACTGAGGGAGCAGTGATGTCCGGGGTCTCCCCTGGGCGGGGTCCGCCTGGCCGGCCCTCCTCCTCCAGCACCCTTGGCTTTGTCTCTCATTCTTGCACACTCACGCCACCAAGGAAGGTAATGAGGCAGCTGTTCACCCACTTGGGGAACCAGTGGCCACACCACTGTCTCCACTGGTTCATGCTGGTCTCCCCATGAAACAGCGAACTGGCAAACCTGAAGGACACCCTTCCGTCTGTTGTCCCCTCCCTGGCCCTGATGGCCACCTCTCCCCTCTGCTGTCCATGCCCCATGCCCCGCTCCATGGGGCCCCCTTGCTCTCCCCACCCCCACCTGCCCACCAGCTGCCCTCAGTCTGCACACTCCCAGGGGCCTCTGGACCTTCAGTGACCAGCTCACTGGGAACACTGCAATCACGGTGACTCCAGCTTGGGTCCCCCGCACTTCTGTCTCACCCAGTCAAGGACACCTCCTGTTCCATGGGTCCAACACAGAGCCAGCCAGCTCCCCTGGAGGAATGGATCCCCTCGACCCAGCCCTGGACACCCGAGCCGCACTCTGGGCAGGCCCTTGCCTCACCTCAACGCCCGTTGGGTCCCCGAGTCCTTGATCTCGCCTCCTGCCTGCCTCCCCTTCCCCCACTGTGGCCGACTCAAGGGACTTTGACACCTGGCCTTGATCACCAGAAGCCTCCTGGCCGACCTCTGCCTCCCCCTGCCCGTCGTCCTTGAGTGCAGCCTCAGGACCTTCCAGAAGCACAGTCTGACCCCGTGGCCCCTGGATCTAACCTATTGGTGGCTCCACACCACGCAAGGGCCCAGTTGAAGCTCCTGGGCATGTCTGTCACCCTCTGAGCTGGGCCTGCTTTCCTGGCCTCTCCTCTTATACCCACACCCTGCCTCCCAGCAGGGGGACCAACCATCCCATTTGGGCTTGGTTTTCTGGCCCGTGGGATTTTTATTGCTAAAACTAGGGAAGTCCTGGTCAGAGGGACGAGCTTTTCACTTTGCCCACCGTGTCCCTCACCTCCAGTCTTGTGCTGGCTGTCGCCTCAGCCTGGATCACCCTCTCCCCCTCGAGGTCAGCTCCTCCCTCTCTAGGGCTTACTTGGGGAGCCTGTCGCCCCCTGACCCCGATCCTGTGTGCTCCTGAAGTCCCCCAAGAATTTAATGCCTTAACCTCATAGGCTTTGGCTCCTGGAGAGAAGGGGCCACAGTTTTTAACTCTGCGTCCCCCATCCAGTTGGTGCCTGCA
The DNA here is from genome assembly GCF_003031525.2 of Neophocaena asiaeorientalis asiaeorientalis. Classification (NCBI taxonomy): domain Eukaryota; kingdom Metazoa; phylum Chordata; class Mammalia; order Artiodactyla; family Phocoenidae; genus Neophocaena; species Neophocaena asiaeorientalis. The sequence goes on from NW_020175058.1 coordinate 5,212, forward strand.
GGCATGGGGACGTATTCACTTACAGCTTGTTTAATAAGCATGAAAGATGGATTTGGTGTGTCTCTGACCTCAGCCCTCAGTCTCTCTTGGGGGAAGCAGAACCATGGAGAACATGGTAAGGCTCAGTGCCTGATTCTCATGACTCACATACACCTACAGGGAGAGGGGGACGTGGCAGGAGGGACAACAGGGATGCCCACGGAGGCATCTCTTAGGCTGGGCTGTGAATGCGATGGCGATCCCTTAGAGCCCAGAAAGGGGCGAAGCTACAGGGAGGGGCCCCAAATGCCTTAAGGGTTAGCCCTGGGTCCCTGGGTGTGGGGCAGACACACAGAGAGCCCTTGGTGACTAAGAGCTCCAGGAGGGAGGTGTAGGTGGCACAGGAAGGCCAGGCCGACTCCAGATCTCACTGTCCTCTGACATGAGCACGCCTCTGGCCTTGCGTCTCTGGCATAGCCCCATCCACCCCCGTTTCCAGCTGCTCAAGGGGCACTTCCAGCTGTCGCCACTTATGTAGTAACAGGGGTGGGGGCAGCGAGCAAAAGCTGCCCCACGAACCTGCCAGGAGTGACTGTGGGTGAGGCGTGGTCCAGTTCCCATGTGATGCTCACCAAGGTGGCGGAAGGGGCTCATCTCCAGGTACCATGCCGGCACCAGGGACTCTCAGCTCCCCATTGGCTGAGGCCATCCATCGCTTACCAGGCCCTGTGCCATGCTCCTGACTCCTGCTAGGGGCCAGGAAGACAGCAGGTAACGCTGTGGAAAGACCAGGTGAAGGAGCGTGACAGGCCCTCTGAGCCTGGGCAGGAAGCATGACACTGTCACAAGGAGAGGAAAGAAGATGCCCCAGGGAGGGAGGCTGGAGCGGGATGCTCCAGATCCTCAGAGCCCAGCAAGGGCTGCGGCTCACGCCTCCCCTGCCCTGGGCAGTCTCTGCCTCAGTGCCTCCTGTAGGATGTAATGAAGACTGAAGATGCAGTCCGTCAGCCTGGCCAAGTGCCAGCTGCCTTGTCTGGGGTGGCTCCTGTGGGGGTTGGCAGCTCCCCAAGCCCCATGCTGCTCCACGGACCTGCTAAGCTTCTCCCACCTTCGCACCCGCACCCCCCCATGAGGCGGGTGGTGCCCACAGTGCTCTGTCCTCTACAGAGGCTGGCCATCCTCATGCGTCCCCCCAGCATTGCCATGGCCCTGCCGCTGCCGGCACAGGGTCCACCCTCTGCGCCTCTCTACTCATTCGCCAAGAACTCAAGCTCCATGAGGACAGACAGGCAGCTTGTCCATCCCTGGTTTCCTAGACCAGGGCCCAGCACAGTGTTTTTTGGATGAAGAAAAGGGAGCAATTCGTGCTTGGAAAGTTTTCCTACTTAATTCCAACAGGGATATTTCGTCTGTTTTGTTTTGTTTTTCATGGCTGGCTGGGCTGTTTTGATCACCTTCATATCTATGTTAGTCAGGGTTCCTCAGAAAAAACAGAACTAATAGGAAATGATAGATAGATAGATTAGATAGAGAGAGAGATGACAGATGATAGATAGGTAGAGAGAGAGATGGTAGATAGATAGATGATAGAGGATGATAGAGAGAGATAGATGATAGATAGATAGGTAGAGAGAGAGATGATAGATAGCTAGAGAGATAGATAGAGAGAGAGAGAGAGAGAGATAAGTGACTGACTTATTATGAGGAATTGGCTCCTGTGGCTATGGAGGCTAAGAAGCCCCAGGATCTGCAAGCTGGAGACTCAAGAGAGCCAGTGCTGTAATTCCAGCCTGAGTCCAAAGGCCTGAGAACTGGGGAGCTGATGATGTTAGCCCAAGTCCAAGGACAGGAGAAGACTGGTGTCCCAGCTCAATCAGACAGGCAGGAAGGGAACAAATCCCCCCTCCACTTTTTGTTCTATTCAGGCCTTCAACTGATTATATGAGGCCCACCCACATGGGAGGGCAATCTGCTTTACTCAGTCTAATCTCATCCATAAACAGCCTCACAGACACACCCAGGAATCATGTTTAATCTGGGAGCCCCATCATCCAGTCAAGTTGACCCATAAAATTAGCCACAATATCTTAGTTATCCATACCTCATGCCTCATGGCTAGTGGAGTGTCCTGGTGCTGTCTTTGTCCTGTTGACAGAGGCTGCCAGAACTTCAGGAACATTGTCAAGCAAAAGGACCCCCATCCATCAGCATAAATGCCAGTCACAGCACCTCATGTTCCAGGCTCACGTGGCCCAAGGAGGACAGTGTTGAGAGGGTAGGCCACACAACTCACTAGTGCAGAGCTGCAATTTGAATGCTGGTCCAGCAGGTCTCAAAGCCAAAGCTCCCAACCATTGGTCCACTGACTATCAAGGGTCCTGCAACTCCGTGCTTCCACTGCAGGGGACACGGGTTCAATCCCTGGTTGGGGAACTAAGATTCCCCCATGCCGTGATGCAGCCAAAAAAAGAAAAATAATTGAACATCACAGCTAGACAATGGTTGTGTGTGTGTGTGTTTATGGAACTGTATCATACAAATACCGATTTGTTGGCTCATGCAGGCACACGTGTGTGTATCATCCACAAGCCCACATGCATGCGGGTCTGCCTATTCTAGAAATGGAGCAGGCACAGCCTTCCGACCATCAGCAGCGGACTCGCCTTGCATTTGGAAAATGTATTTGATGGGAAAATCCAGGAAAAGAAAATGGCAGTGTGAGGCTGCAGTGATTTCTTAAGGACATGTTGCTAAATGATTTAATCCCTTCCTGAGACACTGCCCATGAACTGATGACCTCTGCTTTTCCTTTCTCCAGTCTGATGAGCGATGGCTTTTCTGACAGGCCAGTAAATTTCTCCCATTGCTTCTGTTAAGAAAAATTTTTTAAAAGATGATGAGGGGGAAGTGCTTTATTGCAAAGCACTCTGCACCCTGCCCCCATTTTTCACAGAAGCATAAAGCTACAGTAGAAGGAAGGACAAACCAGTGGCCGTGCTCCCAGAATGAGCCGAGTCCCGTTAAATTAAAACAAATGAGGGCGACTTCCAGATGGTGACTCATACACAAAGGAGGCCGGAGACAGGGGGAAGTCTGGCTGCCTTCCGGAACTGCGCCCAGGCTCTGCCGTGAGGCAGAAAAGGAGCACCTCCCAGCCTCCCACTCCACCCAGAGCACCCTGAACTCCACACTCCCATCTTAAGGGGCTGAGGGGATCCCACAGGGACCTGAAGGGAACCTCACTTGCCTGCCAGAACCTACCATCCAACAAACACATTAGTCTGATAACCACCTACTGCGCCTAGCTGTGGGCTGTGTACACTGCCAGCCTGTGCCTGCAGGGACACCTCTACCAGGAAGTCCTCCAGGATGCCGCACCAAGGAAGTGCTGCACAGAGGCCTGGGGATCAACTGCAGCAGCCGGCAAGGGAAGGGTCGTGGGGAGAGGACAGTACGTGATCAGCGAGACTGTCTGCCAAGGAACCCCAAGGGAGGGCGAGGTGGGCAGGAGGCTGAGGAGATGCTGGGTCTGCAGAACGAGAAGAGCTAGGAGGGGTCTTGCTCAGTGCCTGTGACTCAGCCCCTCCCTGTTTCTGACTCTGCCGCACAAAACCCTCCACTAGGGGTGCTCCCCACCCCACCCCTAGAGTGTCCTCCAGGGCTCATCCAGCACAGACCAGCATGGAGGGCCATGTGGCCCCTGAGGGTCATGGGACCTCCCTTCTCAGGTAGGGGTGGAGAGCCACACAGCGCAGGGAAGAATTCCTTTTCAGGGGCTTCCCTGATGGTGCAGTGGTTAAGCATCCGCCTGCCAATGCAGGGGACGCAGGTTCGAGCCCTGGTCTGGGAAGATCCCACATGCCGCAGAGCAACTAAGCCCGTGTGCCACAACTACTGAGCCTGAGCTCTAGAGCCTGCAAGCCACAACTACTAAGCCCACATGTCACAGCTACTAAAGCCTGTGCGCCTAGAGCCCGTGCTCCGCAACAAGAGAAGCCACTGCGTTGAGAAGCCCGCGCACCGCAACGAAGAGTAGCCCCCGCTCGCTGCAACTAGAGAAAGCTCGCGCACAGAAACGAAGACCCAACGCAGCCAAAAATTAATTAATTAATTAAAAAAAAAGAACTCCTGGGATTCCTTGGTGGCACAGTGGTTGGGAGTCCGCCTGCTGATGCAGGGGACGCGGGTTCGTGCCCCGGTCCGGGAGGATCCCACATGCCGCGGAGCGGCTGGACCCGTGAGCCATGGCCGCTGAGCCTGCGCGTCCGGAGCCTGTGCTTCGCAACGGCAGAGGCCACAACAGTGAGAGGCCCGTGTATCACACACAAAAAAATAAAGAATTCCTTTGCAACCGCCCTCCCGGGGCTGAGTGAGGAGCTTACCCACCCTGGTCCTTCAGGAGGCACCGTGTGCCCCCAACCCCTGTCCGGGTGTCCACCTTGCCCCAGGTCCCAGGCCTCTGGGGCCCGAGTGGGAATAAAGGACGATGTGTCCAGGCCTCAGTTCCACAGGATGTGCCCCCCAAGACCTCTCCCAGCCAGGCTCAGTTGGCCCCCAGACTCGGGGTGGGGAACTGCCTCGGGACAGGGACGGTCCCCTCTCACCAGCAAAATCAGGGCCTTGACTTGAGTAGAAAACAATCTGAATTTCTAAGAAAAAACCTAAAATTGGAAGGAAACCAGCCTAGAAACGGTCTCTATCAAATATGACTGACCTATAGCTAGTTTTACAAAATATTCACTCAAATTTTAATGAATTCAGCAAGTCCTTGATTGATAAAGGTGTGATGGGTCTGAACAGATAGTTTGTGAGAATGAAACACAAATAGAAAAAAAAAATCGCACGAGAACAAAAACTAGAGCAAACTGTCCAACCACATAGCAGCCAAAGAAATTCAGATTCAGTGCTACACCAAATTAGTGTCTTAATGCCAAACCCAGCAGTGACAAGTGTGGGGCACAAGAGCAAGCATCTGGGGGGCGTGGCCTGGGAACTGGCCCCGTCCTTCAGGCTGGTCCCACACATTGCATGCATTCAAATGCTCCTCCTCGGGCACACTAATTCCGCATTTGGGCGATTACCCCCAGAAATGACTGAAGAGAAGGGAAATGCTCTAGGCTCCAGCAGGCTCACTGTAGCACCATCTACATCAGGGGGAAAAAAATAGGGAAAATCTGGGTCTCAGCAAGACGTAAGAAGGCCACTGCCAGACACGAGCTGGTGTAAAGCCTGAGGCTTCTCTTTCTGCAACAAGGTTAGTGAGCAAAGCACAACACAGACACAGGCAATGTCGCCACAAGTACGAGCCAAGACAGTCAAGAAACAGGAAAGTAGTGACCACTGTGACCCAGTTTTCCCTCCTGTGCACAGTGAGTTTCAGTCATGCTCATTTGGAACACTTCTGTGTAACTCTAGTGTCCATGTCACATGACATGCCACAACGCCCCTGTAGGTGTGTGCTCCTTGACACCTGTTCCCGGGTTACCACCCCTGAGGCCTTCGGTCCCACTCCTTCCCAGCCCATAAGCCATAACCCATCTTGGGCAGAGAGCCCTTCAAGGACAAAGTCACCTGCTGTCATTTCTTACTCACTCTTTATGCCTGACCTCCTTCCAGAAAAGATGTCCCACAATCCGCAATAATGGGGGAAAATGTACGAAAATCGAGCAACAGCCTCAATCGATAGAGAGAGACCAGGGGCCGTACCAGAGAACCAGGCCAAGGAAAGTCGGTCTGGAGCTGAGCATAAAACTAGGCGCTGAGCTTCCTAGAAGCCAAGGTAAAAAGGAAAACAGGATATATTATAATTCTCATTACCCAGGACAAGCAGCCATAGTCATTTGTTCGGAAAGATCAGTATTTTCCCAACCCAGTGCAGGAGACCTGTCACTGCGTGTTTGCTCATACAAAGGCCTGAAGACATCGGAGGGTCCCCAGTGGTTGCCTGACTAATACAGGGGCGTTCTTCGTGTGACCAGATCTCACTCCAACCTCCTCAGAATGCCATGTTTTAAGTTCTGCTTCTGGACACATTTCTGTGGGAACTCAGTCATGTAATCAATGTAGGTCACTTTCCGAATTGATCCAAAAGTGAGTACTGTCAGAAACCAGTGGCAGGCAGAAAGCCAAACCATGGGGCTTTCCAGAGGCAAAAAAAAAAAAAATGAAATGGGTGGCAGTCTTGGCCACTGCCCCTGGTTCCCTGACACAGCCTTGCTTTTTGTTCTGTGACAGGCACGAACATAAAGGAGGAAGAAATGGCAGAGCAGCAAGTAGTGCTCGGGCTCCTGGGCCAGGAGATGGGAGGACGCCCGCCTCTCAGGGGTCCTGGTCCCCTTGGGGGCACAGAAAAGCTCGCCGCCATGTGGCCCGAAGGCACCCAGAGGACTCAGGCAGAAAGTAGGAAGGAGGGAGTGCCCGCCCTCCAAGCTCTCCCGCGGAGCCCAGCATGCGGTGGCTGGCAGGTCGTGGGGACCCAGCTCTCCCAAGGGAGCCAAGCCCACCGTCCACTGACACCCTTTCCTCTCACAGCGCTGCCTGTGGAGGGAGGGCCAGGGACCTGGACAAACCTGCCTCCAATCCCAGCCTCACTTCTACGTCGGCACTGTCATCTGGGCCAGGTTACCTGGACCCTCAGGGGAGGGTCACTGAGCCTCCAGGAGCCCCATTTCCTCCTGTGTCGCCAGGAGGGTGATGGAGCATAACCTGCAAGATTGTTTTAGGGAATCTTAAAGCTCCTGGCATGTAGTAGGGTCTCAACACATGGTAACGGTACTTTTTTCTAATTTCCTGGGTTCCATCCTGACCCACAGAAAGAGCAACCATCCCAGCTCTCACTTCAGGCCTGGAGCCCTCAGAACTGTTAAACAGGAAAGGGAGAGAAATCACAGGTGGGACTGGATCAGGCTGGTGTGGAAATCAACAACGACGTGGCCGTGTCACCATCACCATCCTGTCCATGATTGCCTCCAGGTCCAAGGCCCCGTCTGTTCTCTGTCCAACCGGCAGCTACTCTGCGTGGTCAGAAAGCGGGGCCGTGGAGTGGGCTCGTGGGGACCTCTGCTGAAGCCAGCGGCATCTGTCGGGGGACCCTCAGCCCATGTGCAGATCCGGGCCCAGAGCCCAGGGCTAAGTAACCCCCAGGGGACAGCTAACATCGCACCTCCTTCCTGACAGCTCCACCTCAGAAGCCACAGCGCGCTGCAGAGGCTGCAAGGAGTGAGGAGGCCAGGCCAGAGGGAATTCCACTCAGGTCACATGGAGAGGGCACATGGGACAGGCAGCACGTGCCCCTGGAGCCGGGCCCCAGCCGCCCGATGCACCTGGAGAAGTGGCTCTTCCGGCCACCTCTTGGGAAACCTCCGCTGGTCCTGCATCATCCTCACCTTCATCCTCTAGTTCCTGCCGGGCTGGGAAAACCCAGACCCTCAACTCAGCCCCAGACCCTGACCACCACCTACCCTGCACTGCCCCCAAGGCCCCCGCTTGCCCAGCTGCAGCGCATACTCATCCCTGGAGGCTCTGTCCCCACGTTTTCAGATGGCACGACAGCGAGTTGCCTCTGAGGTCAGTCCTGGGTGCAGACTGGAGTGAGGAGGTAAGGGCACAGGGAAACCAAGAGCAAGGTGTGCCCCAGCCCTCCCCGTATCTGCTTCCTGGAATGTTTCACCCCATCAGTGCCCTCTCACCCCGACTCCCCGTGTCTGCTGACGCCACTCTGGGCCATCCCAGGAAGAGAACCCACGGGAATTAACACATCTCTTTGGTTCTGATTACAGATTATACTGGAGAGAATTTCTGGACTCTCCCCAATTTTCCTCTTCTTAAAATCTTCAATTAAGAGCCTAACCTTGATGGAAAATGGCCATTGCCTGGAAGGTCTAAGGTACTGATTCCTCATTGCTGAGTGCTTTCTCTAAACAGATAAAGACTCTCCATGATTCTGAATAAAACCAGAGCCAAGGACCTCAAAGGGTGGGAGGAGAGAGGAAAGCAACAACAAGACACTCTGGCGAGGCCGTGCCCCAGAGCCAGCCCCTCCCTGTGGGCACTGGTGTGGATGGTGGAGGGTCTCTTAGGCCCGTCCAGCCTGGAGAGAAGCCGTGAGCCAAGGAGCAGCGTGGTCATCCAGGGAGCCAGGCCCGGCTGCCGGCAAAGCAGCTGAAGTCTTGAGGAAACTTCCTGATTGCATTAGCGAGGTGGCACCACCAGGACATAATCAAATCTCCCTGGAGGACATGGTTTCTAGAAGGGCTACTGCTCACGCGGGGCCGATTTAGGGCAACCAGTGCCAGAGAGAGCAGAAGGAGGGAAGGCCGGGGCTTGGGACCCAGGGCAGGAGGTTGGAGGGGCCGCCCCACCTGGGATCAGGGCCATCACAGGGCCAGCGGGTAGCGTTGGTTGCCAAGCCCCAGGCACCCTCCCCAGCGATCACGTGTGCAGACACCTGTCAGGCGAAGGCCCAGTTACCTGCCCAGCGGGCCCACATCCTAGGCCCTCCTAGTTTTACAGGTAAGGAGGGCTGCCTAGAAAACTTGTGTGCAGCAGGTAGGCGTGGATCTGAGTCCACCCCCTCACATCAGGGCCCCCTACTCAGGGGAACGAGCTCTGGACTCTCTTTCCAGCTCCACCATCCTCGCTCCAGCCTGCCTGCGCCTCAGTGGGGCAGGACCAATCACATCTGCTTGTCAAGACTGCTGTGAAGAGCCTGGCACAGAGATAATACGATGCGGCTTTGTGGGTATAAGCCCCGGAGCTCCGGGGGTGAAGCCAACTGTAGTGCTGCCACCTACTGGCTAAGAGACCTTGGGGGAATCTACTTAACCTCAATGGGGCTCAATATCCTTATCTGTGAAATGGGTATAAGTATAGGGTTGTTTTGAGGTTCAAAACAACAGAATATATATAAAACACTAAACACAGAGCCCGGCCCAGAGAGCTTACTCAGTAGATGATAGTGGCTGTCTTTAGTTGATTGTTATTAGAAAGAGAAGACAGGGCCATCCCCCATGGAGTTAATGGCTGGGGTGGGATGGGGTGGGGGGGAGGGGATGATGACAAAGATTCGGTATCCTGGGGACACAACTATTAACCCAACCACAGAAGACTAAGGGATACACCCAAGGCCAACATCCTATAACGCCACCTCCTGGTTTCTTCTCTAAGAATACTTTATGTTAGCTGCCCAGAATAGCTAACTCTATAGTCCTATGTCCTGACCATGGTGAGAAAGTACATATGAGAGTTTCTCAACGTCAATTTGTTGAATAAATGTACAAATGCAGGCATGAAGGAACACACCTAGAGACTAGGACACAGACCTGCTGATGCACAAGGGGCAGCCCACCGTGGGACTCTAACATCGCACCTCCTTCCTGACAGCTCCACCCTCAGAAGCCACAGCGCACTGCAGAGGCTGCAAGGAGTGAGGAGGCCAGGCCAGGCCAAAGGAGCCTGGGCTCGGCACACAGATTGCACTTGGTAGCTGCACCTGACACAGGAGGGCCCGGCATTCACTAAGCACCTAATGAATGTTTGGTGACAGAGGACAGCATCACTTCTTCTATGAGGAAGGGAAGAAAAGAGAACCAGAGATGGTTGAGATGGGGTTTTGAGGGTGGTCCTGAAGGATGGGCAAGAATGGGCAAGGGAGGGTACAATTCAAGGTTCAGAGACAAGAGGGCATGGGGGTGCGTGTGTACATACGTGTGTACATGTGTGTGTGCACACGTGCAGGGTGGGGGGCTCATAGAACAAGATCTCTCCGGGACCCCATGCCAGGCCCTGTGGAGACCCTGATGGCAAGACGTGCACCTTCCCAGAGCTGGAAGAGACCAGTCAGCTCTGTACCTCAGGGAAGCCCAGGGACTGAGGGGCTGATGGAGCCCCCAGAGCCCCCTGACTGGACCCAGTGAGGCTCCTGATGGTATCTCTGTTAAGGTGGGAAGGGACGTGGACACAGGGAGGAGGGCTGGGCTGGTGGCAAACCAGATGGAAACAGTGATGCCCTTGGTCTTGTCACTTAACCTCTGCAAGCTCCAGCACATCGTCAGTAAAGGGAGTGACGACTGTGCCTCTGCTTCTAGTACAAGGGCTGAGAGAAAATTCCTGTAAAGCACCTGAAACTGGGCTTGGTGCATGGAAAGCTGTCCACCAGTGCTGGCAGTGATGGTGAGGATGGGGACAGCAACGCAGTGCAGAGCGTGGTCCACCCTGGAAAGTCCATGCCAGCTGGCCTCAGGGAAGCCCCGAGGCGGGAGAGCAGAATGCTGACGACAACCAGAGTGCCCAGCCACAGGGAGGTCTCAGCAACAGCAACAGCCGGACTAAGCAGTATCATAAGAGAGAGATCCAAGTCCTAAAATTAAGTGGACTGGGACTTCCCTGGCGGTCCAGTGGTTGGGGCTCTGCACTCTCACTGCAGGGGGGTTGGGTTCAATCCCTGGTTGGGGAACTAGAATCCCACAAGCTGTGTGGCCAAAAAATAAAAACTAAAAATAATAAAATAAAGTGGATAAGTCAAGACTGCTTAGCAGCGTACCTTTCCATGATTGCAACCATGGAAAAATATGTGGACCTAAAAAAGGCGTGGAAGGGTCTAAGCAAGTTCAAATAGGTCCTCAAGCCACAGTCTCCAGGGTCGGGACTTTTCTCTCCTCCCCAAACCTACGGCAGCGGGTGCCCAGGACACTCTCCGCGGCCCCTGACTTCAGATGCTGCATCTCACCTAACGCTTCTCTTACCTGACTCAGGGAGACTGTGTGTGCGAGGCATCCAGACCTCAGAAGAACTTCTGGGGGGAGCAGTGGCAGGAGGAACCCCGATGAAGCTGTCAGCCTCAAAGTCCCACAGTCAGTATCTGACCCACCTCCGCCCGTCTCCACTCGCTCACTCCTGCTTCCTGGGATAATCCCCCAATTAACCACCTTCTCACAAGTCTCTTCTTTTCAGTTTTCCTCTTTTTTTTACATTTAAAGTTTTAATCTATCTGGAATTTATGGTAACCATAGTGTAAGGAGTGACTTTATGTTTTTTCAGTGGATTAACTAGTTGTCCCAACCACACCTGTGGAATAACCCATCTCTCTCCTGCTTGTGGCACCGTCACTGCCTTATGCCCACTCGGCCATACTTCATGGGCCTCCTTCTAGGGCTTCTGTTCCAACCGGTGAGCACAGTCCCTACTGCAGCCTCCTTCCCAAGGGACAGCGTCAGCCCAGGTGCCGAGATGCCCTCCCGGCAGCCTGTGCATTTCTCCATGCCCCCTATTTCCACTCCCTTCTCTGACCACTCTCTCCATCTTCTCAGGCATGCTCTCCACCTCCCCTGAAGCACAGGACTGCCCTGGTCCAGCCCCCAGCACCCCTCTTTCCTTACTGTAAGCAGGCTCTGAGCCTCTCTCCCCAGAACACCACCCGCAGGATGCATGGGGATCGCTGCTTCTCTCCTGGGCACCAAATGCCTGGTGTCAACTGCCTTCCTGGCATGTCCTCTAGACTCCTCAAACTCCAACTCCAGGGTCTTTAATGTACACGTGCAAACACACACACACAGACACATCCATGAAAACACGTGTGCATGCACACACGCACACACTTGCACACACCTGTGTGTATGTACACACACACAGGCAAAAAAAAATCTATTTTATGTAGAAGGATCTCAGGCTCAAACACGTGTCCAAAGTCACACAACTACTGAGTGGCAGAACTCGGGTCTCTATACTTTTAGCTCAACTCTGGGAGCTTTTTAATAACAGATTTACAAAAATACAGGGTTCCAAATATTGGCGAAATAACGCACGTTATGCAGTCAGCCCGGTGCCTGGGAGCATAAGCGCTAAATAAGCAGTAACTGTCGTGATTGATAATTATTATTCCCACTGTCAGCGGTAGGCAAGGATCCGAGTCGTGCGCTACCCCCTCCCTGGCAATCAGGCGGAGGCCCACCTGCCGTCGCCCTGCATTTGCTTGTCTGGGGCGCCCCCTCCCGGCCTCTGCGTGTAGCTCCCCGCGGAGCCCAAGCAGAGCGAGCGGCGAGCTTACTCACCGAAGACTTCGGAAACGGCCCCCCTCCTCTACGCTCCAGGGTCTGGAGAGGAAGAAAGCCTCCCGCTCTGCTGGGAGCTGGGGCCTTCCTCCGTCTGAACACACAAATATGCATATTTGCCCGCACGTACACGCGGCGCACTCGCACCCACGCACACGCACGCACACGTGTGCACGTACAATCTCTCTCACCTGGGTGGCCCCGCTAAGCTTACACGGGCTTGACACCGCTCCCTGTCAGAAAGGCACACGGTATCAGAGCTACGATGACCTCGTTGGTTTAAATCACCGACGGGGAAAGTGAGGCCCCCAGAAGGGGACCAGTCCAGCCCACAGCATTTGCTGACGGGCAGCAGGGCCGGGTGTTAGGGCAGCAAAGAACGCGATATCTTGGTCAGTTCCCGGGAGGGGGCCGCACTGCCGAGCCCGGTAGGCAGGCAGGCTGCGGTAGCGGAGGACCCAAGAGGACCCCGCGGCCTCGGTCAATCACAGCCGAGCACCTTGTCCAGGACGTTAACGGCCAGTGGGGGAAGCAGGTGTCTCAACAAACAGATGCAATAAAGTGTTGGGAGAAATCAGATGGACGCCTGCGCCGAGCCCACGGGGAACCGAGACGCCAATGGTCAGGGGCTGGTGCCTGTCACTCTAGAGCTGAGCATGAACGAGATGTTATTAGAGGTCAATGAACAAGTAGGGCACGATGGGCAGGGGTGCTGAGGCTTGGGTGGGAGGAGAAGCATGGCCAAGCCCTCCTGGAAGAAGGCTGGGGATGAACAAGATGGTAAAAAGAGCTCCTTTCTCGCAATCCCAGCCCCATGGAGGCACCCCAGGGAAGGTGGCTGCAGTTGTCCCTAACACTGGGCCAGGCCGCTTTAACGACTCTGCCAGTGTTACCCACCAGAGCCACGCTTTAAACGCTAGGATTCCCATGTTACAGATGAGGAATGAGGAACAAGGAGATTTAGCAACCTGCTTAATGCCCAGCGACTTAATGGCCGAGGCAGGATTTGATACGGGCAGACTGGCTCCAAAATCCATGCGTTTTTTTTTAATTGTGATAAAATATGTATAAAACTAACATTTTAACGATTTTTAAGTATCCAGTTCAGTGGTATTAATTACATTCACAATGTTGTGCAAACGTCCCCACCATCCATCTCCAGAAAATTTTCACCTTCCCAACCTGAAACTCCAAACCCATGAAACAATTCCCCGTTCTCCCTCCCCCCAGCCCCTGTTCTATTTTCTATCCCTTCGAATTTGTCTTTTCTGGGTACCAATATAAGTGGCATCACATCGTTTTTGCCCTTTTGTGTCTGGCTTATTTTACTAAGCATATCTTCAAGGTTCATCCACCTCGTAGCGTATGTCGGAATTTCCTTCCCTTTTTAAGGCTGAATAATAGTCCATTGTGTGGATACACCACATTTTGTTTATCCATTCATCCACTGATGGACAATTAGGTTGCTTCTAAGTTTTGGCTATTGGGAATAATGCTGCCTGGAACATGGGTGTGCAAATATCTGTTTGAGTCCCTGATTTCAGAAACTCCAACTCTTAGCACCCTGCTACAGCACCATGCTAGAGCTGTTTCTCATAAACCTCAGGGAAAACGTGAGTCAGTTTGGGAGAGCAGAGGATAAGGAGGTGATGGAGTGGGGTAAGACGGAGTGCAAGGCAGACAGCTGCAGGCTGAGGGGGGCACCCTGAGAATCACCACAGGAGGAGGACGGCCCGCCGGGGAAGACGTGTGAGGCTTCCCAGACACGCTGATGTCAGAGCAGCTGTGGCCCTGGGAGGCCCTGGTACTCTCCCAGGAGCCTGCATTCCTCTCCATCCCTGCGGGGACCATCTCCACACAGTGGGCCGGCCAGGAGCCCAGGCCAGGTGGGAGCCAGCTGACCAACAATATCTGTCACGAGGCAAGGAAGTGGGCAGTGTCTCCCCTACAACAGCAGAGATGGCACACACACCCCCAACCCAGGAGAAATGCACCCCACCCTGCAACTCCTGCCTACTGTGCTCACTACGCTCTGAGACAGGGGAGCACTTACCTGGCAATACGCAAGGAGAGCAAATGAGAAGGTGCCAGTCCTGGACAACAGGAATCTGGCCTCTCTCCACTCTACCCCTTCAGCCTAAGCAGAGAAACATCCAGGATATGTTAAAAGATTCACCAGCGCCAGAGATTTCAGCAAACAAAACAAGTGAGGCTATTACAAAACAGTAAAATAGATCAGAATATCTGTAACTCGCTTTTTACAGAAAGATTTGAACCCAACAGAGAACATATGTTCCTGTCAGGCTCCCGTAGAGCATTTGGAAACATTGATGCTGTGCTGGGTGAGCCAGGAGCCCTCAGCACCTTTCACAGATCACATTCTGTCCCCAGGTTGCAATACAATTAGGGACAATAAGAATGTTAAAAATGCATTTTGGAAACAAAATTAATTTCCACAATGGGAATTATAAAATGTTTGGATCTCAATAGCAGTAAGGTATTCATATAAAAATATGGAATTCAACAAAACTGGCATTTAGAGGGAAATCTATATCCTCAAATGAATTTGTAATAAACAGAATAAAAGGGGAAAAAAGAGAAAGGCAACTTATGTTAAAGAGAAAATGAAAAACTCTTTAGAAACAGACTATACAGATGGTCCCTGACTTAAAATGTTTTGACTTAACGATTTTTCAACATCACAATAGTGTGAAAGCAATGTGCATTCAGTAGGACTTACTTCAGATTTTGAATTTTGGTCTTTTCCTGTGCTAGCGAAATGCAATATGGTACCCTCTCGCAATGCTGGGCCACAGCTCCCAGTCAGCCACACGATCAAAAGGATAAACAACTGATAACTTTCAACCATTCTGTACCCAGACAACTGTTCTGTGTTTTACTTTCAGTACAGTACTCAATAAATTACATGAGCTGTTCAACACTTTATTATAAAATAGGCTTTGTGTTAACGTGATTTTGCCCAACTATAGGCTAATGTGAGTGTTCTAAGCGTGTTTAAGGTAGGCCAGGCTAAGCTATGACGTTTGGTAGATTAGGTATACTAAATGCATTTTCAACTTATGATATTTTTTACTTACAATGGGTTTGTCAGGATGTAACCCTATTGTAAGTTGAGGAAGAGATGTACAATAAGAGCATGACCTATCAAAACCTATGGCATATGTCCAAAGGGACATTTTATAGCCTTGATATACACATGTATACTTAAATATAAGAAAGCTATAACTAAGCTTTTTTAAAAAGGATGAAATAAGAAGTAAGTTAATTTAATTTGAAAACAACAGTAATAAAAGTAGATTTGATAAATAAAACCAAAAACCAGTTCTTTGAAAAGACCATTAAAATAAGCAAACCTCTGGGAAGTCAAGCAAAAGAAAAAAGGGGAAAGGTACGAAACTGAAAATGTGAGGTTAAACAAAGGGACACGACTGCAGATATGAAGGAGATGATTTAAACCACAAGAAGATGGTAGGCACAGCTTCACTCTGGTCGGTTTTGTTGTATCTGGATGAAATGGAAGATTTTCCTGCAATATATAAATCACCAAAATAGGCTTAACAAGAGGCAGAAAACCTGAAAAGAACAATAAACATAGAATGAAAAAGGTAAAAAGGGATTAGAGGGGCTCCATCAGCCTCCAGGGACAGGGGATGCTGTTATGGATGTCACCAAAACACAGGGGAAAACGCGAAGCTCCCAGTTCTCTACAGGATTAGCAAACCAAACAAGGATCACACACACACACACACACACACACACACACACACACACACTGCAATGATATAGAAAGATCCTCTGAGACACATACAGTAGTTAAAAATAGAAAGCTTCCAAAAGGAATAAAATTGGGTCATTTGTAGACACGTGGATGGACCTAGAGACTGTCATACAGAGTGAAGTTAAGTCAGAAAGAGAAAAACAAATATTGTGTATTAATGCATTTATGTGGAATCTAGAAAAATGGTACAGATGAACCAGTTTGCAAGGCAGAGACAGAGACACAGATGTAGAGAACAAATGTATGGACACCAAGGGGGGAAGGGAGGACGGGATGAACTGGGAGATTGGGATTGACATATAAACACTAATATGTACAAAACAGGTAACTAATGAGAATCTGCTGTATAGCACAGGGAACTCCACTTCGCTGTACAGTAGAAACTAACACAACATTGTAAAACAACTCTACCCCAATTAAAAAAAAAAAAGTAGAAAGCTTCCAAACAAGACAATCCTATTTGTGTTTTTTTTTAAAGATAACACATGGAGGAAAATAAATATACATGAATATAAGTGTCCAGAAAAGATCTGGAATATATACATCAATCAGATCACTGTGGCTAGCTGTGAAGCAGAGAGTTTGGAAGGAAGTTAAAGAGAAAAGCATTCTTTTTACACTATTCCTGTAACGTTGGAATGTTTACAAACTAAATATGTGCATATATTACTTCAAAATAAACTAAATGAAAAACAAATCAATGAAAGTAAATTAAACCAATAATTAATAGCTTGATAATATTAATTTGAAGAGAAAAGTAATACTTTAATAATTGCGAGTTAAATATTTTAAGCTAAAAATAAAAAATTTAGAAAACAAATGGAAAGTTTTTTTTACAATAGGAGGATATTTAAAATAGAGGGTCATTTTTGTAATTAAATAGGTAGAAATGACTCACCCTGACAAGACACAAAACCTCAAAGCCATAAAGGAAAATACCAGATTTGATTGTTATGGACACTTAAAACCTCTATACAAAGAAAGGCATCATGGACTTGTCAAAAGACAAGTGTCAGGGCTTCCCTGGTGGCATAGTGGTTAAGAATCCGCCTGCCAATGCAGGGGACACGGGTTCAAGCCCTGGCCCGGGAAGATCCCACATGCTGTGGAGCAACTAAGCACATGAGCCACAACTACTGAGCCCATGAGCCACAGCTACTGAGCCCATGCGCCTAGAGCCCGTGCTCTGCAACAGGAGAAGCCACCGCGATGAGAAGCCCGCACATCACAATGAAGACCCAACGCAACCAAAAATAAATAAATAATATATATGTGTGTGTGTATAAAAATCTTTAAAAAAACCCCAAAAGACAAGTGTCATATTAGGGAAAAAATATTTATAAGGTTTGTAAACAGCCACAGGGTTTACATCCAGAATATATAAGGAGATTTTGCAAGGTCACTAATGGCCAAGAACCCAACAGAAAAATGAGCAAAGGAGATGCACAAATTACAGAAGATATGAGAATGGCCGATAAACGCTTGAAGAGATGCTAAAGCCCTCTAGTTACCTGATAAAAATGCAAATTTAAACAATAATGAAATATGTCTTGTACCCAGCAGACTGGCAAAAATTAAAAGCATTGAGCACATGCATCACTGGCAGGAATCGGAAATGGGAAAATTCTGTTACTTTACAAATATTTCCTCTTATCTGTTGATCTTTTCCTCCCCCTCTGGCACTCATAGGAGATGAATGTGAACAAGCTTTCCCTTCCCACCTCCGCCCCTCCTTAGCTCTCCATCTGGAGCCCTCAACCCCTTCATGTTCATTCGTTTGTTCTTCTGCCCTTTAACCTTCCCATTGAGTTAACCATTTCAGCACGTCCATTGTTCACAGCTATTTAACCCCAGCTGGTTCTTCTTCATAACTGCATCATCTAGCCTCGTATTTCCAACATCCTCCTGAGGATATGTATCATGCACATGTAAATGCTTTTCCTGTCTTGTTTACCTGTTCCCTCTGGTGTTCAGTTTGCTTGTGGTCTTTGTCTCTCGGAGTTTACTCTTCTCACAGTCTCGTTTTTCCCTACAGCGGCTCACTTGCCCTGAGGAAGGTGAGCCACCTTAGCTGGTCACTTGGGAGGAGCCGGCAGCCTTAGCCCCAGGCAGCACCTTCCAGGGACGGCTAGGGAAGGTGGGCAGGATGCTCCTCAGGGCAGAGAGTAGGGTGAGATTACCTGGCTCAGTCTCCCCTCTTTTACTCATTCCCAAGGGGCTAGTCTGGGCCTCAGGGAACTTCCCTGTCTTCCAGCCTGGGTGCTGTCTTTGTCCAGCGGCTGTCAACCTGCATCATAGCTGACTATCCGCTCAGGTGGGGACGTGCCATGGGGCAGCCCGCTAACCTGCCAAGGTGGTGTGGCACTCACTCCAGGTAGGTTCCGGGCTACTCTGGTATTGCCTAGATGCCTGTGTCTGGCACAGGATCTCCTCCTCACAAGAGCAGTGCTGGGCAGGCAGGGACCCCAGGGAGCGGGTAGGAAAGAAGCTGTCCCAGCCTGGCCCTGGTTAGCTAAGCAGCAGCTTCCAAACTGGAATGTGCCTCCCCTCCCCTCCCTCACCCCACTGGGCTCTGCCTCCACGGGATTTCTCCTGGGTTTTCATCTTCGTTCTGGGCTCTATCAATTAATTATCCCCCTTGTGGCATCTCCAAGGTTTGGATTCATAGACTAGAGCCAGCAGCCCATATTAATTAATCATCTTATTAGGGACAAGAAGCAAAATTTAAAAACAAAATCAGCATCAGATGCTTTTTCATGGAAGAAGAAAATGGATGCATGCAGACATTGCCAGTGGGAGTATGAATTGTTACACCTTTCCCAAGGGACAGACATTGTGACGATACGTTCCAAACCCTTGAAAGATTGACTGGGCATTCCACGACAAGATGGTGTACACCACTCACCACTCACTCCTTCTCTCTAAATATGACTAAATGCGCTGGAAATAATCTAAGAGACGATCGTAAAAGGAATCTGCAAGGTGGAAAGAGAAACTAACACAACCTTGTAAAGCAACTATACCCCAATAAAAATTAATAGATAAAAAATAAATAAATAAAATATAAGGTGGAAAGAGGAAAGCGGACTGGCTGGGAAGCAGAGGACTTGAGGGATGACACTGCACTGAACTCCTGGGTTTGCTTTTTATCTCCCATTGTCTTAGCCCATTTGGGCTCCTAGACCAAAAACACCATTCATCTGGGTGGCTTAAACAACCAAAGTTTCTCTCTTACAGTTCTGGAGGCTGAGAAGTCCAAGATCAAGGCGCTGGCAGAAGGGGAGGGGAAAGGAGAGACTAGGCAAAGAGTTCTTAGACTTGACACCAAAAGTATAATCCATAAAAGAAAAAGTTGATAAATCTGGACCACACTCCATCAAAATTAAAATTGTTTTTGCTCTGCAAAAGATCCTAAGATGATGAAAAGAGAAATTACAGGTGGGATAAAATACCTGCAAATCACATACCTAACAAAGAACTTGTGTCTAGAATTTATAAAGAACTCTCAGGAGTCAACATTAAATGAACAAAATAGAAAATGTACAAAAGATTTGAACAGATATTTGACCAAAGAGGCTATATAGATGGCAAATAAGCACATGAAGGGATGGCCAACATAATTAGTCATTAAGAAAGTTCAAATTAGAACCACAATGAATTATGACTACACACCTATTAGAATGGCTTTTAAAAAGCAATAACACTAAATGTTTGCAAGGATGCAGAGAGCTGGAGCATTCATACGTTCCTGGTGAGAATGTAAAATGGTACAGCCACTCTGGAAAATTGTTTGGAAGTTCCTTTCTTTTTCATTTTTTTTTTTGCGGTACGCGGGCCTCTCACTGTTGTGGCCTCTCCCGCCGGCGGAAACCAGGCTCCGGACGCGCAGGCCCAGCGGCCATGGCTCACGGGCCCAGCCGCTCCGTGGCATGTGGGATCTTCCCGGACCGGGGCACGAACCTGCATCCCCTGCATCGGCAGGCGGACTCTCAACCACTGCGCCACCTGGGAAGCCCTCCACTATTTTCTTTTTAATTTTTGGCCACACTGTGCCACATGAGGGATCTTAGTTCCCCGACCAGGGATCAAACCTGTGGCCCTGGCAATGGAGGCACAGAGTCTTAACCACTGGACCACCAGGGAAGTCCCTGGAAGTACCTTTTAAAATTAAAAATGGACTTTCCAGTTGACCCAGAAAATACAATCTTGGGCGTTTTTACAGGAGAAATGGAAACTTACTTTTACACAGAATCTTATATGTGTATATTCATTCATAGCAGCTTTGTTTGTAATAGCCCCAAACGGGAAACTACTCAAATGTCCTTCAATGGTGAATGCTGAACTGCAGAACATAATAGACATTATGGAATACTATCCAGCATTAAACAGGAAGAGACTATTAATACTAGCAACAACTTGGATGAACTCAAGGAAATTATGCTTAGTGAAATAAGCCAGTTTTAAAAGGACACAAACTACATGATTCCATAAAGTTGTGAAGTAATATAAACACAGAGATACAATACAGACTAATAGTTGTTAGAGGTTAGGGATGCGGTGAGGGTGTGTGGCTCTAAAGTGGTAGCATGAGGAAGCCTTGTAGTGATGGCGCAGTTTTGTATCACGATTGTGATCATCAAAGCTACACACATACAAAGCTACACGCATGATAATACCACAGAGTAACACACACACACAAATTAGTACATGAACAACTCATGAGATCTGAATAAGCTCTGTGGATTGTACCAAGGTCAATTTCCTGATTTTGATATTGTATTACAGTTATGCTAGATGATAGCATTGGAGGAATGGCACAAGGAACCTCCCTGTAATTTTTTGGCAACTTCCTGTGAATCTTTAATTATTTCAAAATAAAAAGGATTTTTAAAAAAATGGCCTCAGAATCTTACTTGTAGGAATTTAAGGAGAAAAACAAAGAGGATTTCAGATCAGGGAAAAACAGAGTAAGTAAGTAAGTACATTTTGCTCTGTTTCCCACCGAAACGCAAGTGTAAAAGCTGAATAGAATGCACGGAGAAGCTATTTGAGGACTTTTAAAGTCAAATAACAGCAGGAGAATTGGGACACGAGACCATAATTCAAAGTAACACTGAGCTGGTGGTGAGTTGTACCATTTTCCCTTCCCTAGTATCTCACAGTTATCCTCACTCTAGGCAGCCTGAACTCGGAGGTGGACGTAGGTGCAAACAGAGCGCTCAGGAAAGCACTCTGGTTCTGGCTGAGGAGCAGAAAAGTGTCTCCTAACACCCAGAGAGAGTGCAAGAAATACCCCCTCTTCTCTACTCCATTTTCTCCTGCCCCAGTCCCCTGCAGCCCACAGGCACACCCTTTTTTTTTGATCCAAGTAGGGTGGGTTTGTTTTTTTCTTTTAACCATTGTTTTCTTACTCTCTGTCCTTTGACTGCTTGACCCTGGATGTGGGCACAGTCACGGTAAGGAAGCTGCAGTGTCTTGGATGGAGGGCTAAAAAGGAGAGCCCAGGTGACTGGAAAGTACCAGGAAATCATGGAACGGGAGGAGTTCAGGACAGTGACCCCCCAAATTTGTTAATGATCTCCTGGGCTCCCTCCTGAGCTGTGCATGCATAGATCTGACTCTAAAGAGCGTATCATTGACTCTGAGAATGGGCCTAAGAGATAGATCAATGTCCCGGTCCTACCCAGGCTATGGGTAATCCACACGTGGGACTGACCCAAATAACACTGCAAGGACTTTGTAAATGGAACTGACACTGTGACCACAGGCCACAGAAGTCTGGTTGGGACGTGCAGCTACACAGTGCTTACAGGGACATGTATGGCATTGAATGCTTATATTAAAAAAGAAGAAAGGTCTCAAATCATTAATCTAAGCTTCAACCTTAAGACATTAGGAAAAAAGAACAGAAAAAAATCAAGGCAAGTGCAAGAGAAGAAATAAAGAGCAGACACCAATGAAATTGAAAACAGCAAAAGAACAGAGAAAATCAATGAAACCCAAAGCTCATTCTTTGAAAATAAATCAATAAAATTAATAAACTTCTAGGAAGACTAAACAAAAGAACAAAAGTAGAGAAGACACAAATTACCGATATCAGAAACGAAAGAGGTGGTATCACTACAGACCCAAAAGATAGTAAGAGGGTAGTAAGGGAATCCTTCCTACAAATAACTTTATACTTATAAATTTGACAACTTAGGTGAAATAAATCAATTCCATTTCATAACCTACCATAATTCACTCAAGATAAAATAATCTGAATAGCCCTGTAACTATTAAAGATATTAAATTCATTGTTAAAAAAATTTTTTTTAAATGTCCAAGCCTAGATGGTTTCATTGACAAATTGTTTTGTTTTGTTTTGTTTTTTTGGCTGTACCACGCAGCTTGCGGGATCTTATTTCCCTGACTAGGGATCAAACCCATACCCCCTGCAGTGGAAGCACAGAGTCCTAACCACTGGACCACCAGGGAATTCCCTCATTGACAAATTCTATCAAACATTTAATGAAGAAATAACAACAATTCTACCCAATCAATTCCAGAATATAAAAGGGGAGGGAACATTTCCCAAATCATCTTATAAGGTCAGCATTACCCTGATACCATCATCAGATAAAAGACAAAAGAACTCTACAGAACCATATCCCTTATAAATATAGATGCAAAAATCCTCAACAAAACATTAGTGCATGAAATCTAGCAAAATATTAAAATAATAATACACCATCCAGGGATACAATATTGGGATAAACGTCACTCAATTGTAAATATTATTTTTTAATATTTTGTTTGCTACACTTGATGCAATATCTATGTAGGTTCATCTATGTAGGTTCAAATATGGTTTGAAAAATAAATCAATGTAATCATCATATTAACAGTCGAAAGATGAAAAACCACATGATTATATAAATTGATGAAGAAAAAGCATTTGGCAACATTCAACATTCATTCACGATAAAGATTCCCAGCTAACCAGGCACAGAAAGGAAATTCCTCAAACTGAGAAGGAGCATCTACAAAAAAATTGAGACCAAAGCAAGGATGCCCACATTGAACAGTCCAATTTCCCATTATACTGGAAGTCCTATCCAGTGTAACACATAAGAAAAAAAGGCATACAGTTGGAAAGGAAGGAATAAAAACTGTCTCTGCTTGCAGACAACATGATAGTCTAAGTATAAAATCCCAAGGAGTGTGTTCCCCTCCCCCACAAGAAAGATCTAGAACTAATAAATGGGCCTAGTAACGTCACAGAATGTAAGCTCAACATACAAAAATTAATTGTTTTTCTAAAAACTAGCAGTAAACAGTTTGAGGCCAAAAACAGTCCTAAATAAATGGGGAGATATGTCATGGACTGGAGGACCCAACAGAGTGAAAATGTCAATGCTCTCCAAGTTGATCTACAGATTTAATGCAATCAAAATCACAGCAGGATATTTTGGTAAATGTAGGCAAGCTTATTAAAATTTATACCAAAAGGGAAAGGCCCTAGAACAGCTGAAACAATTTTGAAAAAGAGAAATAAATTTATTTAGAGGAATCACACTTCCCAATTTTAAGACTTACTGTAAAGCTACAATAATCAAGATCTTGCAGCAACGGTATAGACGCATCAATCAACGAACGGAACAGAACAGAGAGCCCAGGATATACCCTCACAAATATGCCCAAGTGATTTTTGACAAGGATGCAAATGTATCTCAATGGAGAAAGGATAGCCTTTCAACAAATGGTATTAGAACAATTTGTTGTCTGTAAGTTAAAAAAAAATACCCCAATCTAAATCTCACACCTTATACAAAAGTTAACTCAAAATGAAAATCGTAAAGCTATAAAGCTTTTAGAAGAAAACAGAGAAAATCTTCACGATCTGTGGTTAGGAAAAGAGTTCTGAGCCATGACACCAAATGCACGATTCATAAAAGAAAAAAAGTAATAAATTAGTCTTGACAAATATTTTAAATTTTGCAAAAGACAAGTTAAGAGAACGAAAAGACAGCAATAGACTAGGAGAAAGTATTTGCAAATCACATGTGACAAAGGACTGCTTCCAAAATATACTAAAAACTCTCAAAATCAATAAGAAAATGATCCAGGGCTTCCCTGGTGGCGCAGTGGTTGAGAGTCCGCCTGCCGATGCAGGGGACACGGATTCGTGCCCCAGTCTGGGAAGATCCCGCATGCCGCAGAGCAGCTGGGCCCGTGAGCCATGGCCGCTGAGCCTGCGCATCCGGGGCCTGTGCTCCACAACAGGAGAGGCCACAACGGTGAGAGGCCCACGTACCGCAAAAAAAAAAAAAAAGTAGGCAAAAGACTTGAACATAAACTTCACCAAAGAGAACATAGTATATGAAAGGCAAGTAAGCATATGCAAAGATGCTCAATATTATTGGTCATTAGGGAAATGCAAATTAAAACCAGTGAGATGGAATGCAAAATGGTACAGCCCGTCCAGAAGACAGTCTGACAGTTCTTTTAAACCATATGACCCAGAAGTGCTACTCCTGGGTATTTTTACCCTGGAGTAATGAAAACTTATGTTCACACGAAAACCTCTACACAGGTATTTACAGCAGCCACATTCATAACTGCCCAAAACTAGAAACAACCACAATGCTCTTCCACTGGAGAATGGATAACCAACTGTGGCCTGCCTGTACAGCTGGTAACTAGTAATCAAAAGGAACGCACCATTGATACACAGGACAATTGGGATGAATCTCAAAGATATGATCCCAATTTCAAAAGATTACATACCGTATTGTTCCACTTACATGATATTCTTGAAATGACAAAGTTGTAGTGATGAAAAACACATCAGTTTTTTGGTAGTGGGGAGTGGGGAAGGCTTGGGTTGCATAGCATGAGGAAGTGCTTTGGAAAGATGGGACTGTTTGGTATCTTGATAGTCATGTTGATTACATGAATATATAGGTATGTTTTAAAACCTATATAAGTGTTCAAATTCACAGACCTATACAGCTCTTTAAAATGGGACCAGAAGGAGAAACAAAAAATTTAAAAATCTGTTCTGTACCAGTCACTTTGCATTTTGTCTCATTAAATCCTCACAGACTGCAAGATTAGTTTATCATCCCCATATTACTTGGGGATGATAAACTAATCCCCATAAGAAACTTGAAACTCCAAGATACTCAGGAACTTACCCAGTCACACCATGAAGAGTGGCAGAGCCTGGAGCCCTACCCAGACCCTCCTTGCACCTAGCACTGGGATGGTCAAGTCTGCAGGAAGTAGTTTAAGACACTGGGAAAGACAGGCTGCCCTCTTTGTTCATGTCAGTTACGTGTCTGGCTTCTGTGCACAGCCTTGCTAAGCTGGACCTGCTCAGCTTTTAGTCAAATGGACATCTCGGCAAGATCATCTGGGCTTCTTGGGCGCTGGCCTGCATATGCGGATTGGACTTGGTGATGTTCTTTGAGGTAGTGAAGATACTGAGGAAAGAACGCTGGACTAAGACCTGACTGTTTCATCTTGATCCCTTCCTATTCCTAAATGATTCTACCCACTCCCAGCAAGGTGTTGATGGCTCTCAAGCATGCATTTTAGACCCAGAGGGTATATCAACATGAACTTCAGAGAGAATGCTAACTACCTCCACAGATGTCATCCCTAGTCTAAAAGCATTAAAACAGTATTTAGTGTTAACTAGCTATTATACTAACTTGAAAAACATGTGAAATAAGATGTAAAATGTCCATTAGGGTCAATAATCAAAGAATATAACATGTGACAGACAAAAAATTAAAGATAACTATATATCCTTCTCTAAAATTTTACCTTAATGCTGAGGATTCAAGTTAATATTTTTTCCTTCTGGAAGACTCATCATGAAGGTGGTAGAGTAAGCAATTATCAAGCATTCATTCCCTAATGAAAACTACTAAGCCAAATTAACAAGAAAATATTTTAATGATACTTTTGTAGCACAAAATTAAAC
This sequence comes from Neophocaena asiaeorientalis asiaeorientalis, assembly GCF_003031525.2. Lineage (NCBI taxonomy): Eukaryota > Metazoa > Chordata > Mammalia > Artiodactyla > Phocoenidae > Neophocaena > Neophocaena asiaeorientalis. The sequence goes on from NW_020175058.1 coordinate 31,010, forward strand.
TGAGACAGGTAAGAGGAATGTGAGGGAATCTAGAAAACCATCAATTATATCGCTTTATTGTGACATAACCCAGGTGTTGAGAATGAACAGGTGTCCTATCAGCAGTCTCCATGTCTCCTCTCAAAGGCACAGTCTAGGCAATATATCCAACAAAGAGGTTGTGCTTAGGCTCCAGTCCCCTGACCTGTTATTTAAAAGTACTACAATATATGAAACCATTTATCACTGCAGATTCAAATGACTGTCTGTCTGTCTGCCTGTCTGGAGATCACTTCAATTGCTCCTCAGGCCCCTTCAGGCTGGACTTCTGATTTCTTCTTTCTTTCTGACCCTGAATTCGGTAGAGCTTCTTCCTGAGGTCCTTCTGTCGCTTCAGTTTCTCTTCTTCCTCCTTCTGCTTCACTTTGAAGTGTTCTTTGTTGTGTAGATGCCGTTGCTCCTTGGCTTTCTTCACCTTCTCACTATGCACTGTACTCAGAGCATCCAGCAGCGCAAGGATCTGACGAGGGCAAAACCCAGAGAGCATCAGAATATTCTTACAGCTACAGCATGCTTTCCTTCTAAGTTTCAGGAGGCCTAAACACCACAGCTGATGGCATCAAAGTTACAATCAATTCATGATCCAAATGAATATTAACCTAGTGAAAATTTATCCTGAACTAGGAAATTATAATTTGCATGGAAATATAAGTAGGAGCATATTTACTTAGCAAAATACTTAAATAATGGCCTTGACCACAAAACCACCTTTGTTAAATCACTCTGTGGATACTCTGTACAACTAAGAGCGACTTGCCAGCTGTGTGCCTATTATTCCTCATTAAAATGCATAAGGCAGAGCATGACTAAACAAAAGAAGCGAAATGGACTCCGGCCTTTCTTCTAACTTCCAGATCAAGTGCCTTGAATAAGTCTGGCCCTTATCCTTTCCTAATGAAAAGTGAGAATGCAGTAAAAATGCCACGTGTGTTACTGAAAGCATTATTTTCACATCTAAATGCAACATGCTGGAAGCCGTCCATCAACAGTACCTTCCTTTCATGAGGCTCCCGTACGACAGCTGGTCTCAGTCTGTCCTTCGGAATCTTGCCTGCCTTTGCTTGGGTCTTGGGCTTGCTCTTAAATGGCAGGGCCTTCTGCAAGGCTTTTGGAATGTGCAGTGAATTAAAATGTTTCTTTTGCCTCACAACTGGCTGAAAAAGAAAAATAAAACAAAGACTGTGACATATTTATATTATGATCTATGTACATTTAAAACTTGCATAAAATCTTCTCAATGTGTTGATTTTTCCACAAGATCAGTAACACCACAGTTTGCTGACCATCAGAAATGAGGACTCAATCATCCATCAAATATATATTGCCTCAATGGGCATGCACAGCTGCAAGCAAAACAAAGGAATATATAGAGTATACATATTTACAATTCTTCCAAGAAATCAACTGTGCCCATATCTACAGTATGGACGATAGGATCTCAACAGAGCAGATGAAAAGATCCAAAGTTTCTGTTAATGAAAAACTCTGGCCTTATCTTTGGGGCACTGAGACGGTTTTTTCTAGCCTAACAAGAATAACTAGCTTTTCATCTTGACTATAAACCTCTCTGGATTTAAGGACATAGTTATTCCGCCAATGAGCAGCTGAAATGCCCCCATCCCTGGTTCTCATTAAGAAGTTTAACTTTATTCTGTTTCTAATAGAAGGCTGGTTGAGAAAAGTGATATTTAAATGACTAATGAAGGCAAAACTACTTCTACATTCAGTTTTCAAGCTAACCAAATTCTATGCTTAAATTGAGATGACCAAAATTCTTAACTGCCTCAGAAGTAGTTAATAAGTTGAAAGTTTTGCCCTAGACCTTTACCAAGGTCGACAACTATATAGAGAATATGTCTGCTGTATCTTTATAAATTTACTGTTAAAGACATCACCCACAATAATATTCAATACTCTCTGTTTAAGACACCAAAATATTTTAGAATGAAAGAAATCAGAGAAATCTCCTTCTCAAAAACAAGTAAGCACCACAGACTGGACAACAGGTACTATGTCCTGAAGTATATTTTAAGAGAAATTCATGGCAATGTGATTCAAATTTTATTAACTATTTTACAGAAAAACTAATGTCTGGAAAACTTCTGTTTCTTGCAGAATGGCAGACCGATACCCTGAATTACCCTCTTATTACAAAACAATTAAATATCCTGCATTAACACAAACAAATCTTGTCAAACGCATTGTTAACCTGTGAACAAAACAATGGACGTTCTCAGAGACCAAAACTTGAATGAAAATGGGAATCCAGACAGGCACTGAGAACTTAACATTTTAAAATACTGATGAGGCCAACTACTGGAAAGGATGTGGAATAACTAGAACTCTGATAAGCTGTTCAAGTCTAACCTGGTATTTCAGTATACTACAGGGATCACACACTGATGTTGAACGCATGTACCCTGTAACCTGGCAATCCCACCCATGGAGATCTATAGAACGGAACTGTGTGCACATGCACACCAAACAAGTTGCATATAAGTGTTCAGGGCAGCATTTACAATAGCCAAAAATTGGAAACACTGTCCATCAATGGATAAAACCGACATTCTCATACAATGAAATTCTACTCAACAATAAAAACAAATAAATGTCTGCTATATACAAGAACATGGATGAATCTCATAATACTGAAGGAAAGAAACCAGGCAAAACAGTACATGGTATATTTTATAAAACTCAAAAAAAGGCAGAAGTAATTTCCGTGTCAGGGGTTGGGATAGCGGCTATCTCTGAGGTGGAGGTGGGGTAGTGACTGGGAGAGGTCACAAGGGGGACTTCTACTGTGCTGGTAATTCTATTGCTTGATCCAGGCGATGGTAACTTAGGTACGCTAAAATTCAATGAGCTGTATACACTTATTATTTGTGTACTTTTCTGTGTGTATGTTAACACTTCAACAAAAAGTTTATTAAAACTCTCAAAAAAACCCTCCCCCTTGCTTCAATAAGAATCAGTACATTAATGTTTTTCAAATTAATACATGTATATAGTACCAAAAAAAGTTCAGAAGAGGTATATAGTTCAAAAGAGGTGAAAAGTTTAGGTCTCCTTTCCAATCCACAGAAAACCACTACTACCACTTGTCCTGTGTTCCTTCCAAAATAGTCTGAATATACAACATGTTCATTCAAATTTAATGTTAGACTTTCTACTTGAAAATTCAAACCACAAAAAACATTACATATGAAGCTTCTGGGTGACACCCATCTACAGAGCACATGGGTGACTGACTGTACCTTATACAGAGAATCCTTGCTGGCCTTTAGTTTGATGCCATGGGAGAGCCGGAGTTGACCAGTTGTCCGCATTCCTGACCAGGTGTCTTTCTCACCAGCTGGTTTCAACAAAGATGTTACTGGGTTATAGAAGGCTGGAACAGAGACAGGATACCAAGTTCTCATAAAGACAATGTCTGGAAAGAGAGGAAATTTACATTAACATTTTCAAAAGAAGATTCATATCCATCTCAGTAAACAAAAGAACAAAATATTCACTCCAAACTTCTCTAGCTGGCTGCACAGTATTTGAAGAGAGACTTCACCAAGTGAACTACTTTTGAATAACACAAAGCTTTTTACTGGATGTGGCTGGGCGTGCTACACAAGATGCTCCAACTGGGGAGAGCTACAGCTGACGCCTGTTTCTAAAGACATAAACTACCACCTATAGTTCACACTGACTAGAAATCAATAGTGAATGGTAGGTAACATGCTGTTAAGAACACACCACAAAGGATATTTACCACTCATCAGCAGTTTATCCTCAAAGGTGGCCCGGAAAGCTCCTTCTGGAGCCCGGAGCGCCTTCTTGATCTGTCCCCTTATTCCACTGACAGTTCGAATCACAGCACCTTCAAATTTGGCCACTTCCAAAGCAGAATTAAACATTCCCTACAGGTATATATACACATATATATATATATATTAAAAAAATACATACACACAAAGTCAGATATTTTACTTCTTAGTTCATAAATATATCCTTGGTTAAAAAACAAAAAATAATTCATTGAAAGGTGATAAAAAATCAACTCTATTTTTCCCCCTAAAGGTGGAATTACTAGGTCAAAAGGAATACAACTCTATCTTCCCTGAAATAACACTAATTAAGACTCTATTGTGGGCTCATTAACATGTTCATCACTGCTATCTTTGTAGAAGAGAAGATCAAAAAGATATTTATTGGTCTGAACTGGCCTAGATGGCCTTTGCTGTCATCTCACAGGGCTTGACTACAGTTCTTATCCTGTTACTTAGGTGCACACACTCAGAAAATAAAGAGACAGCAAGATAAATGCTGATGGTAGTATTACGTTATAAGAACATTTTATGATCATCTTAACTCTGTGTTTTTAATGGAAACACCCTCTACTGATGAAATTTTCAATAAATGTTGCTCAAACTACCCTCCCATGTTATATTGCTCTGTGTTACTTAAATATGCTCAGAAATCTAAAGAAGTAAACTAAATATAAAGAATATAAAATATAAAGAAGTAAACTAAAAATATCAAAGACGAAGTTTATAAAAGATTTCAAATACTTTTCTGAAAACATTAGAACTATATCTTAGACCTATATTAGAATATTTCATTCCTCTTTTAACAATATACACATTTATAAGCATATGAATATACAGATATATATATATATACCTTAATGAATGAAGTGTTCTTGAAAATTTTATATGGAAAACCAGTTAGCTTTAATTTCTTCACAATTTTTATAGATTTATCCAGATCAAGGACAACTCCTGTGGCAGCTATCCGGAAATCAGCCTAAAAAGGAACCCCCAAAATGTGAATACAGGAATAATGTCAGCAAGAGAAGAACTACATTTCTCTGTAATGCAACGAATTACCAAAGTGCAATTCACTTACAATCACCTAAGAAAAAGTAAGAAAGAATACATGAACATGCAAAACACTGTTTTAACAAAAGCTATCTGAAACTATAATACATGTACGCCAAAATTATCGATGATATCTTGAGCATTTTCCTGAGGGTGATTTCACAGTAACACAGTTTCACAAAGATGAATGAATGAAAGGGAATATGAAGATTTGGCTACAATGTTTGAGAAATTAAATTTTGGACATTAAGGATGGATTCCATTTGCCCATTATTCTGTTTTCTTTTCTGTTAAATGAGGCCAATAAAACCTGCTCTGATTGGTCAAATGAAGACTGTGTGAACATACCTTGCTAAACCAGATTACTAGGGGGTAGTCTTATGTCTAGCTGGTATCCAATGTATGCCAGAACCTAGTCGAGTGGTTAGCTCATGGTGAGCACTGCTTAAATATTTTTAGAATAATATTAAAAAGCATAAAATATAAAACCATAAAAATATAAAATATCATCAGTACCATTACAATTCTTCTATTTCCCTTTTCTCTACTCCCACACCTTACTTAAAAGGATGCAGGAAAGGGCTTCCCTGGTGGCACAGTGGTTGGGAGTCTGCCTGCCGGTGCCGGGGTCAGAGGTTCGTGCCCTGGTCTGGGAGGATCCCACGTACTGCAGAGAGGCTGGGCCCGTGGGCCATGGCCGCTGGGCCTGCACGTCCGGAGCCTGTGCTCCGAGGCAGGAGAGGCCGCGGTGGTGGGAGGCCCGCGTACCACAAAAAAAAAAAAAAAAAAAAAAAGATGCAGGAAATTTAAAAGCAAAGAGAAGTTTACTATAAATACTTAAAATGAATAATTTTCAACTTAAAGTTTCAGGTACATATTCCATAATCCAGACATTATATCTCAAACACTATCTATAAAATAAACGATCAAAGATAGTTACCATTATGCCACTGACAGACTGTATTGCCAAGAACCCAGTACCCTGCGGAGTGATAGGACCTTAAAGGAAACAGGAAAAAAAAAAAAAAAATACAGTGAACCACACATTCTGGATTCTGCTTTACATATATACTCCAAAACAAAAAAAAGAGAAAAATCTTATGAATTGGGATTTCATGAAAGGAAAAAAGCAAAATTACAATGATAAAGCTTAAAAGATTTAAATTAACCTACAAGCAAGTTTATTCTAATCCCTTTTTACCCCAAAAGGTTGCTCCACAATGCATGTGCTGTGGGGTGTATTTCAGAAGCCTCTGTCTTCCATTGTGGTCTTCAATATAATAAAGTGGGATGGTCTGAAACCTCCTCCACCCTACAGAAAAAATGACTGGATCTCGGGACTTGAGGATTTTCTTATACCAACGATGTTTCTTCAGACGCATCTGAAAGGAGAAGAGATTTCAGTAAGATTACTGGTACAAGTATGACCAAAGAACCTCAATCGTTAAGCATACAGTGAAGGGTACCTACCTGTACATATCCAACATTGCCCTCACTATTGCCCAAACCACCCAAAATAATTGGGTAATGTGGGTCAAAGTTAAGCACGAATTCACAGGGGACGTTTTCTATCTCAATTCGGACATACATCCCAGGTCGAAAACCCTCATACTGAACTCTGGCTTCATCATCTTGATCTTCGAATTCTGCCCGGTTAAGCTATACATGAGAGGGGAAAAATAAAACAAAAACAATTAAAAACCCATAATTCTGTTACTTTTAATAAATGTAAGATTAACATTTTAAAAAAAGAGCAATTTTTAAAGAAAGGAACCATGTACAGAATTATTTAGGCTTTATCCTAATTAAAAATAATATGTTTTATCTATACAGTTTGTTCAGGATATGCCCCAACTGTTTACTTCTCTGTTGCTCCAAGCTATATTATAGTAAATACAAATAACTCTGCAAGCAGCCCTTAATGTTGGTCGACACTCTGAACTTCCCCATCCACACTTTCTTTTCTTACTCTCCCAATTATTTCACACTTTTTCTCTTTTCATCAAACACCCAGTTATCTCCTCCCTCATCCTCACTCTCAGCTGTTGACTGTTTCCTAATTCACTCAAAATTTAAGCAGCCTAAAAGAACTTCCACAGTTAGCCCCTCTACCAGGGTTTACACCCATATTCAGCCTTTTATTACAGCTCTGCACTGTTCAATATAGTAGCCACACATGGCTATTTAAGTTGAAATTAAATAAAACTTTAAAATTCAGTCATTTAATCACATTAACTGTATTTCAAGTGGTCAGTATCAACATGTGGCTAGGTGGCTACAATATAAGACAGTAAGATATACATTTCCTCAATCACAGCATGCTCTACTAGGCAGCTGTTAGAGATTATCCATGCCTCTATTTAATGCCAACCTTTACTTGCACCCTAGATCAATCCACTCTTGTTGGACTTTATTCCAACAAATCTTTCCTGTTATTTCTCTCATCTTAAAACCTTTTGACTGCACTTCCTCTCACTATTGCCCCGTTTCTCTGCTTATCTTTGAAGCAAAATGCCACAGAAGTTTTCTAAAGTCTGGTTCCAGTTATGCTGCTCATATTCTCATAAATCCCCTAAAATTGTACTTGAACCAATATTCCATTGAAATGCTTGCCAAAGTCACTAAAGGTCTCCATGTTCTTAATCCAGTGGTCAATTCTGTCTTCACTGTAGTTAACACATCAGCAGGATTTGAAACAATTTATCACTTCCTTCTACAGTGGTTTCCAGCATACTGCACGTCCTCTTACATTTCTTCTATCTCCTGGGAGCTGCGCAGCCTCCACTGCTGCTTTCTTCTCTCTGCCCAGTCTCCTGAAGTACCCAGTCCTGGTCTTCTCCTCTCCTGACTCCATGCTTACTCCCCAGGTCATTCCACCTATCTCATAGTTTTAAAAAGCACCCAGATCCTGAGTACATCACATTTAAGTCCCTGGCCTCAACAGCTCTCCAGAACTGACCACCTGACACTCCTCTTGTCTGAAAGGTATCTCAAACCTAACAGATCCAAACTTCATCTTCCCAGGTAGACTGACATCAATGAAAGGCTTTCCTATCTTACTGATGACAACCCAATCCCTCCAGTAAGTCATCCTTATCTTCCCTCTCACACATCTCACATTCAATCCACCAGGAAATCCTATTGATCTACCTTTCAAAAAAAGTATAGCCAGAATTTGACTCTTTCTTTCCTCTCATCACTGCAATCCCCCACCCCCTCCCCAGTGTAAGTCATGTTAATCTTACTGAACTTGTGCCAGGGTAATCCTTTCAAGGGGTAAGCAGATCATGCATGTCTCTCCTCTACTCAAAACCCCCGATGCGGGCTTCCCTGGTGGCGCAGTGGTTGAGAGTCCACCTGCTGATGCAGGGGACAAGGGTTTGTGCCCCGGTCCGGGAAGATCCCACATGCTGCGGAGCGGCTGGGCCCGTGAGCCATGGCCGCTGAGCCTGCGCTCCGCAACGGGAGAGGCCACAACAGTGAGAGGCCCGCATACCACAAACAAACAAACAAACAAAAAACCCGATGGACCCCCATTTCATTCACAGTAAAAAATTCGAAGTTCTTTACAATGACCCACAAGGTTTTAGGTGATTTTATTTTATTATTATTATTTTTTGGTTGCATTGGGTTTTCATTGCTGTGCATGCACGGGCTTTCTCTAGTTGCGGCGAGTGGGGGCTACTCTTCATTACGGTGCGCGGGCTTCTCATCGTGGTGGCTTCTCTTGTTGCAGAGCACAGGCTCTAGGTGCGCAGGTATCAGTAGTTGTGGCTCGTGGGCTATAGAGCACAGGCTCAGTAGTTGTGGCACACGGGCTTAGTTGCTCTGGAGCATGTGGGATCTTCCCGGATCAGGGATCGAACCCATGTCCCCTGCAGTGGCAGGGGGATTCTTAACCACTGCGCCACCAGGGAAGCCCCTAGGTGATTTTAAATTATAAATGGCCTAAAGCAAAGACTTCAGAACCAGCCTTACATTTCCTAGTCACTTCTATCAAAGGTCAGTACACACTTTGAATCACTATGTTAATGACTAACAAGGAGATACTTCTTTAACTAGATGAAGACCTAGGTTGAGCAAACCCTGTCAGCTGCATTTTCACAAATCATATACTTAATCTGCAGAAGACATGTTAAGGTATGCTCCCGTTTACAGGGATTCTTGGTGGCCCCACTTGTCAAAGCACATCTCAAACACTTGCCATCAACTGTACACATCTTTGCCTCCTTCAGAGTCAGTTCATCAACTCAAACAGCCTGCTCAGCATCCCCGGACGGCAGGGCCCCACTATCTCCCTTTCAGCATTCCACAGACTCCCTTTATCTTTGCATCTGACCTTACATTCGAAGTATCCTCTGAACTCTGACCAAGGTGGGTTTTCAGAAAACCATCCCCAGAGAGCACTGGTATATGCATAAGCCACACAGGCCAAGAATCACGTACACATTCAAATTATTCAGTTATGGTTCCAGGGAGTAGCAATCAGAATACTAAGGCAATGCTTGCATGTAAATAAACACACTGTCTCAAATCACTACTCTGTAAGATCCTCAAAAATGGTGGCCGTGTCTCAGCCACTTCTGCTTCCGCAACATTTAATGCTTGGTACAAAACAGACACTGATATTTTTCTGGTGAATGTCTGACTGAAGAAACAATTAGATAACTGCATGAATAAACACACCTATTTGCATCTTGACCTAGGAGCCCAAACAGGAGGCCCAGAAGCAGGCAGGGAGCAAAGACCTAAACAAAGTTACGTATTCACAGCACTATTACAGCCCTGAAATGAGGCTGATAGGAACTGAGTTTTCTCACCTGTGCTTGTTTCTGCATTTCTCCTTTAAGATCATCAAAGTATGTGTTTTCTCCTTCATCATATTCTGCATCAAACATCTCTTTCAATTTTCTCTTTTTATCCAAATGCTTTTTCTTGGCACTTTCCTCTGCATTGGGGTCAATTTCCTCTTTAACTTCTTCCTCCACATCTTCAACCTTAAATTTCCAGAAGAGAAAATTTTGTAAAAATTTGTGGAGAACTTCTTCTTTAAGCATTAAGGCAGATTTTAAAAGTTCTATTTGAGCTGCGAAAATCTTAATTATGATCATGATGAAAACAAAATAAAACAGCCTTTGTCTCTAAATAACATGTACTGCAACAAGAGACATTTAGACATCTGCATTACAATTAGCCGCCATTCCTTAATATGGCTGGGAATGCCAAACATGAATAAAAATAATAGCAACTGTTCCCAACCCAGATGCTCCCAGATACTGTTCTAAAGAAATTTTAGGGAAAACAGGGAATTATTATTTTTTTAAAGCGGCACTTAAAATTAAGTGGAGGAGAATGATGGCAAGACAGTGACCCAGGAGCTAAAACTTTCAATGACTGAAGAATCATAACAAGAAGAAGAGGTAATTAGGTATCACTCAAGAAAATTAACAATAACAAATAAACCAACAACTTTTGGTCCGTTCCCACCCTCTTCACTTTTAGGAAGGAATCCATCCATCTCATATGGGGCCTCTTGCAGAACATGCTGACCACAGATCAAGGACCAGTGGCTGATGGCTGGCCATGGCCAGGTCATACCTGAGTATCCAGGCCTGACTTTCCCTTGTGCACGTCCCCTGTTTCCAGGTCTTCAAAGTCACCATAGAGCTCCTCTGGGAAAAGAACATCCAAATGACTCCCCTGTAAGTAGGGCCTGCATGTGACACTCTAGCACCACCCAGCACCAAGTGGACTATGTGCTCGGCATCTCAAACTTCATTTTTACTGTGCTTATTGCTACACACCCCTAAAGAATCCCGCACTTACACAGCCTTCTTTTTCTTGTTAAATTTTGTCAGTATTTCATCACCTGTTTAGGTTAAGGAAATGGGCCCAATCCACTTTTCCATATTCTATTTCAAAATGCCACTTAGCCACAAGCTATTTTTCCAGGATAGGTGATGAACATTCTGTAGTACTGATGCATACAGAGGTGGCATGCATGGCCCTGCATGTCAGTCCCCAAACCAACAGTTCAAAGAGTGACTTGAAAAGTCATGGCATGATAACAGCACATATGAAAAAGAGTCTCAACAATGAGATCAACACAGCACAACCATGTGACATACCTAGGAAAGATCTGAGATTACATAAAATACATCATTTAGAGTAACAGTAGTATCCAAAACAATGTCAAGCCCATAAGAAGAGCTCATTAATTTGTTAAGTTTAGTTATGGATCCTACCCTTAAAAGAAACAGGCAAGTTAAAACCCTGGGAGGCAACATTTAGAAAGGTATCAAAACATTTTCATATAAGAAAGAGCCAAAGAACCAAAGGACGTATAAAAGATGGGAAGATCTCATTTGTAATAAAAAACAAAAAAGGATAAAGTACTTAGGAATAATCCTAACAAGAAATGTACTAGAACTTTAGTTTCAAATTTTTTTAAGTTTTACTTTTTTTTTTTTTTTTTTTGTGGTACACAGGCCTCTCACTGTTGTGGCCTCTGCCGTTGCGGAGCACAGGCTCCGGACACGCAGGCTCAGCGGCCATGGCTCACGGGCCCAGCCGCTCTGCGGCATGTGGGATCTTCCCGGACCAGGGAACGAACCCGTGTTCCCTGCATCGGCAGGCGGACTCTCAACCACTGCACCACCAGGGAAGCCCTAATATGCTTTTTAAAGGACACATGGAGACACAATTAGGGTGCCAGTGGGACACTGGTGGGGGCCCTCAATGCCCAAGGTGACGGGAGGAACCCCAGAGCGTCTGGGTAGGACATGGGGGAGTGAGGGGGGAGGAGAAGTGGAGGTCGGACAGGAATGGCACCCCTGAGGGGTGGCTGGGATGGGGGATGGGTTCCCACACCTAGAGGGATCCTCAGGGGCTCGGAGGATCAGGCATTTCCCCTGTCCAATTGGGCCCCAGGAGGCCTGCGGGGCTCCCAGGCCAGGTCCTCCTCCCTCCAAGGCCCCCTCCAGTCTGCGTTGATCCCAGGGGCATAGGAAGGAGGTACAGGGAGGAGAGGTGGGATATTGGGGCCCTCCAAGACCAGAGGATCAGGGGAGGTGCCGTGGGCGTTTCCCCCACCCACTCGGCCCTGGGAAGTCTGCTGGGCTCTCAGCCTAGTCATCCGTGCTCGTTCTCCAGGGTCCCCTCTGGCCTCATGGGTCCTAGGGGTGTGGGAGGGAGGGAGGAGGGGGTAAGAGGAAAAGAGGTGGACAGTGCGGGGGAACCCTCTAAGACCAGGTCAGAGGAGGTGTCACTGGTGTTTCCCCAGTCCACTTGAGCCAGGAGGCCTGCTGGGCTCCCAGGCCAGGTCCCCAGCCCTCTGAGGCCCCCTCCAGGCTGCACTGGTCCTAGGGGCATAGGAGGAAGGGAGGAGGGGGGAAGAGGGAAAGAGGAGGAGAAGTGGACAGGGGAGACCCTCTGGGGCCGGGGGATCAGGGGAAGCACCACGGGCATTTCCCCTGCCCACTCAGCTCCAGGAAGCCTGCTGGGGTCTGGTCCCCTGCCTTCCGGAGCCCTCTCCTGCTGTGTGGGTCCTAGGGGCATGGGGAGGGGTGGGGGGGGGGGGGACAAGAGAGGCCAATGGGGAGGGGTCCTCTGGGATCGGAGGACTAGGGGGAAGGCGTCTAGCATTTCCCCTGCCCACTCAGGCCCAGTGAGCCTGCTGGGGTCCTGGACCTGGTACTCTGCCCTCCAGGGACAGAGGCACTCCTGGCACCTCCTGCTGTGTTGAGCCTAAGCCCCAACCCCCACCACCCCACAGGGCCTGTTCCAGCCCCCTGGGTTCTAAGCATAGGCCCCACCCACCACCTAAACCCTGTCCCTGCATAAGCCCCACCCCCATAGCCAAGGCCTTGTTTGGCTTTTTTTTTTTTTTTTTTACACTCCTCTTTTTTACTACTGCAGTTTTCTTTTACCTTCCAGTTGTTGTTTGATCTATATTTTTCTTTTTTTATTCTTTCTAACATATCTGTTAGTTTTCTAATCTTATTTTATTTTCTCTTTGTTACTGTTCTGCTCCTTTTTTCCTTTTCCTTTTTTTTTTTTTTTTTTTTGCCACCCCACATGGCTTGCAGGATCTTGGTTCACAAGCCAGGGGTTGGGCCAGAGCTCCTGTGGTGGGAACTCTGAGTCCGAACCACTGGAGTAACAGAAAACCTGATACCCCAGGGAATAGTCATCAGAGTAAAGTCTCCCAGAGGTCCTCATCTCAGCACAAAGACTGAGCTCTACCCAACAGCCTACAAACTCCAGTGCTGGAAGCCTTAGGCCAAACAACCAGTAAAATAGGAATACAATCCCACCCATTAAAAAAAAAAAAGAGAGAGATGATAAAAAAATATGTCAAGTGTCAAGATGAAGGAACAAGGTAAAAACCTAAAAAACCAAGTAAATGAAGAGGAAATAGGGAAACTACCTGAAAAAGAATTCATAGTAATGATAGTAAAGATGATCCAGAACCTCGGAAATAGAATGGAGGCGCAGATTGAGAAAATTCAAGAAATGTTTAACAAAGAGCTAGAAGAACTAAAGAACAAACAGAGATGAACAACACAATAACTGAAATGAAACATACACTAGAAGGAATCAATAACAGAATAACTGAGGCAGAAGAACGAATAAGTGACCTGGAAGACAAAATGGTGGAAATAACTGCCGAGGAGCAGAATAAAGAGAAAAGAATGAAAAGAATTGAAGACAATCTCAGAGACCTCTGGGACAATGCTAAATGCACCAACACTTGAATTATAGGGGCCCCAGAAGAAGAGAAAAAGAAAGGGTCTAAGAAAATATTTGAAGACATTATAATGGAAAACTTCCTTAACATGGGAAAGGAAACATGGGAAACCACCCAAGTCCAGGAAGCACAGAGAGTCCCATAAAGGATAAACCCTAGGAGAAACACACCAAGACACATATTAATCAAACTAACAAAAATTAAATTCAAAGAAAAAATATTAAAAGCAGCAAGGGCAAAACAAAAAACAACATACAAAGGATACCCATAAGGTTATCAGCTGATTTTTCAGCAGAAACTCTGCAGGCCAGAAGGGAGTGGCAGGATATACTTAAAGTGATGAAAGAGAAAAACCTACAACCAAGATTACTCTACCCAGCAAGGATCTCATTCAGATTCGACAGAGATATCAAAAGCTTTTCAGACAAAGAAAAGCTAAGAATTCAGCACCACCAAACCAACAGCAAGTGCTAAAGGAACTTCTCTAGGCGGGAAACACAAGAGAAGAAAAAGACCCACAAAAACAAACCCAAAACAATTAAGAAAATGGTAATAGGAACATACATATTGATAATAACTCTGAATGTAAATGGATTAAATACTCCAAACAAAAGACACAGGCTGGCTGAATGGATACAAAAACAAGACCCATATGTATGCTGTCTACAAGAGACCCAATTCAGACCTAGGGACACATACAGACTGAAAGTGAAGGGATGGAAAAAGATATTCCATGCAAATGGAACTCAAAAGAAAGCTAGAGTAGCAATACTTGTATCAGATAAAATAGACTTTAAAATAAAGACTGTTACAATAGATAAGGAAGGACACTACATAATGATCAAGGGATCAATCCAAGAAGAAGATATAACAATTATAAATATTTATGCACCCAACACAGAAGCACCTCAATACATAAGGCAAATGCTATCAACCATAAAAGGTGACATCAACAGTAACACAATAATAGTAGGGGACTTTAACACCCCATTTACACCAAAGGACAGTTCATCAAAAAAGAAAATAAGTAAAGAAACACAAGCTTTAAATGACAAAATACACTAGATAGATTTAATTGATATCTATAGGACAATACACCCGTAATTGGCAGAATAGACGTTTTTCTCAAGTGCACGCGGAACATTTTCCAGGATAGATCACACCTTGGGTCACAAATCAAGCCTCAGAAAATTTAAGAAAATTGAAATTGTACCAAGCATCTATTCTGACCACAGTGCTATGAGACTGGAAATCAATTAAAGGAAAAAACCTGTAAAAAACAAATACATGGTAGCTAAACAGTGCACTACTATATGACCAAGAGATCGCTGAAGAAATCAAAGAAATAGAAAAAATACACAGAAACAAATGACAACAAAAACATGATGACCCAAAACCTATGGGATGCAGCAAAAGCAGTTCTAAGACGGAAGTTTATAGCAATACAATCCAACGTCAAGAAACAAGAAAAATCTCAAATAAACTATCTAACCTTATATCTAAAGCAACTAGAGAAAGAAGAACAAAGAAAACCCAAAGTCAGTAGAAGGAAAGAAATCATAAAGATCATAGCAGGGTGGGATAGGGAGGGTGGGAGGGAGGGAGATGCAAGAGGGAAGAGATATGGGAACATATGTATATATATAACTGATTCATTTTGTTGTAGGGCAGAAACTAACACACCATTGGAAAGCAATTATACTCCAATAAAGATGTGAAAAAAAAAAGATCATAGCAGAAATAAATGAAATAGAAATGGAGAAAACAATAGCAAAGATCAATAAAACTAAAAGTTGGTTCTTTGAGAAGATAAACAAAACGGATAAACCTTTAGCCAAACTCATCAAGAAAAAAAGGGAGAGGACACAAATCAACAAAATTAGAAATGAAAAAGAAGAAATCACAACTGACAAAGCAGAAATACAAAGGATTTTAAGAGACTACTACAAACAACTATAACCCAATAAAATGAACAACCACAAAGAAATGTACAAATTCTTGGAAAGGTACAATTTACCAAGACCAAACCAGGAAGAACTAGAAAACATAAACAGACCTATCACAAGTAATGAAATTGAAACTGTAATTAAAAATCTTCTAACAAACAAAAGTCCAGGACCAGATGACTTCACAGGCGAATTCTATCAAACATTTAGAGAAGAGCTAACATCCATCCTTCTCAACCTCTTCCAAAAAATTGCAGAGGGAGGAATACGCCCAAATTCGTTCTACGAAACCACCATCACCCTGATATCAAAACCAGACAAAGATATCACAAAAAAAGAAAATTACAGACCAATATCACTGATGAATACAGATGCAAAAATCCTAAACAAAATACTAACAAACAGAATCCAACAATACATTAAAAGGATCATACACCATGATCAAGTGGGATTTATCCCAGGGATGCAAGGATTCTTCCATATGCACAAATCAATCAATGTGATACACCATATTAACAAATTAAGAAATAAAAACCATATGATAATCTCAACAGACGCAGAAAAAGCTTTTGACAAAATTCAACACCATTTATGATAAAAACCCTCCAGAAAATGGGCATAGAGGGAACCTACCTCAACATAATAAAGGCCATAAATGACAAACCCATAGCAAACATCACACTCAATGGTGAAAAACTGAAAGCATTTCCACTAAGATCAGGAAAAAGGCAAGGATGTCCACTCTCGCCACTCTTATCCAACATAGTTTTGGAAGTCCTAGCCACAGCAATCAGAAGAAAAAGAAATAAAAGGAATACAAATTGGAAAAGAGGAAGTAAAACTGTCACTGTCTGCAGATGACATGATACTATACATAGAAAATCCTAAAGATGCCACCAGAAAACTACTAGAACTAATCAATGAATTTAGTAAGGTTGCAGGATACAAAATTAATGCACAGAAATCTCTGGCATTCCAATACACTAACAGTGAAAAATCAGAAAGAGAAATTAAGGAAACATTCCCATTTACCAATGCAACAAAAAGAATAAAATACCTAGGAATAAACCTACCTAAAGAGGTGAAAGACTTGTACTCAGAAAACTAAAAAACACTGATGAAAGAAATCAAAGATGACATAAACAGATGGAGAAATATACATGTTCTTGGATTGGAAGAATCAACATTGTGAAAATGACTATACTGCCCAAAGCAATCTACAGATTCAATGCAATCCCTACCAAACTACCAATGGCATTCTTCACAGAATTAGAACAAAAAAATTTTACAATTCGTATGGAAACAAATGACTCCAAATAGCCACAGCAATGTTGAGAAAGAAAAACAGAGCTGGAGGAATCAGGCTCCCTGACTTCAAACTATACTACAAAGCTACAGTCATCAAGACAGTATGGTACTGGCACAAAAACAGAAATATAGATCAATAGTACAGGATAGAAAGCACAGAGATAAACCCACACAGACTAGTCACCTAATTTACGACCAAGTAGGCAAGAACATACGATGGAGAAAAGACAGCCTCTTTAATAACTGAAGCTGGGAAAAGTGGACAGCTACATGTAAAAGAATGAACTTAGAACACTACCTAACACCATACACAAAAATAAACCCCAAATGGATTAAAGACCTAAATGTAAGACCAGACACTATAAAACTCCTACAGGAAAACATAGGAAAACACTCTTTGACATAAACCACAGCAAGTTCTTTTTTGACCCACCTCCTAAAGTAATGAAAATAAAAACAAAAATAAACAAATGGGACCTAATGAAAGTTAAAAGCTTTTGCACAGCAAAGGAAACCGTAAGCAAGACAAAAAGACAACCCTCAGAATGGGAGAAAATATTTGCAAGTGAAGCAACAAAGGATTAATCTCCAAAATATACAAACAGCTCATGGAGCTCAATATCAAAAAAAACCCAAACAACCCAATGAAAAATGGGCGGAAAACCTAAATAGACATTTCACCAAAGAAGACATACAGATGGCCAAGAGGCACATGAAAAGCTGCTCAGCATCACTAATTATTAGAGAAATGAAAATCAAAACTAAAATGAGGTATATCACCTCACACCAGTCAGAATGGCCATCATCAAAAAGTCTACAAACAATAAATGCTGGAGAGGGTGTGGAGAAAAGGGGACCCTGTTGCACTGTTTGTGGGAATGTAAATTGATACAGCCACTATGGAGAACAGTATGGGGAGGTTCCTTAAAAAACTAAAAATAGAACTACCATATGACCCAGCAATCCCAGTACTGGGCATATAGCCTGAGAAAACCATAATTCAGAAGGACATATGTATCCCAATGTTCACTGCAGCACTACTTCCAATAGCCAGGACATGAAACAACCTAAATGTCCAATGATAGATGAATAGATAAAGAAGATGTGGTACATATATACAATGGAATATTACTCAGCCATAAAAAGGAATGAAATTGGGTCATTTGTAGAGATGTGGATGGACCTAGAGTCTGTCATCCAGAGTGAAGTAAGCCAGAAAGAGAAAAACAAATATCGTATATTAACACATATATGTGGAATCTAGAAAAAGGGTACAGATGAACCTATTTGTAGGGCAGGAATAGAGACGTAGACATACAGAACAGACATGTGGACACATTGGGAGAAGGAGAGGGTGGGACGAATTGGGAGATTAGGTTTGACATAATTACACTACCATGTGTAAAACAGATAGCTACTGGGAACCTGCTATATAACACAGGGAGCTCAGCTTGGTGTTCTGTGACAACCTAGATGGGTGGGATGGGGGAGGGTGGGAGGCCAAGAGGGAGAGCATATAGGTATACATATAGCTGATTCACTTCACTGTACAGCAGAAGCTAACACAACACTGTAAAGCAATTTTACTCCAATAAAAAAATAAAATAAAATAAAGGACACATGGAATAACCTTAGCTAATGCTTTTAAGTGCTTCACATACCAGGCAGGCACTGCTCTAAGTGTTTTACATGCCTTAACTATATTCTTCAACATGACTCAATGAAGGAGGTATTATTAATGTTATCTACTGAACAAGTAAAACCATCATGTGTTTGGAAAGGAAGCCTCAATATCATGAAGACTCTAATTCTCTCTTTTACACAGTAACTGATTCACTTTGTTATAAAGCAGAAACTAACACACCATTGTAAAGCAATTATACCCCAATAAAGATGTTAAAAAAAAAAAAAAAAATGGCTGAATGGATACAAAAACAAGACCCATATGTATGCTGTCTACAAGAGACCCAATTCAGACCTAGGGACACATACAGACTGAAAGTGAAGGGATGGAAAAAGATATTCCATGCAAATGGAACTCAAAAGAAAGCTAGAGTAGCAATACTTGTATCAGATAAAATAGACTTTAAAATAAAGACTGTTACAATAGATAAGGAAGGACACTACATAATGATCAAGGGATCAATCCAAGAAGAAGATATAACAATTATAAATATTTATGCACCCAACACAGAAGCACCTCAATACATAAGGCAAATGCTATCAACCATAAAAGGTGACATCAACAGTAACACAATAATAGTAGGGGACTTTAACACCCCATTTACACCAAAGGACAGTTCATCAAAAAAGAAAATAAGTAAAGAAACACAAGCTTTAAATGACAAAATACACTAGATAGATTTAATTGATATCTATAGGACAATACACCCGTAATTGGCAGAATAGACGTTTTTCTCAAGTGCACGCGGAACATTTTCCAGGATAGATCACACCTTGGGTCACAAATCAAGCCTCAGAAAATTTAAGAAAATTGAAATTGTACCAAGCATCTATTCTGACCACAGTGCTATGAGACTGGAAATCAATTAAAGGAAAAAACCTGTAAAAAACAAATACATGGTAGCTAAACAGTGCACTACTATATGACCAAGAGATCGCTGAAGAAATCAAAGAAATAGAAAAAATACACAGAAACAAATGACAACAAAAACATGATGACCCAAAACCTATGGGATGCAGCAAAAGCAGTTCTAAGACGGAAGTTTATAGCAATACAATCCAACGTCAAGAAACAAGAAAAATCTCAAATAAACTATCTAACCTTATATCTAAAGCAACTAGAGAAAGAAGAACAAAGAAAACCCAAAGTCAGTAGAAGGAAAGAAATCATAAAGATCATAGCAGGGTGGGATAGGGAGGGTGGGAGGGAGGGAGATGCAAGAGGGAAGAGATATGGGAACATATGTATATATATAACTGATTCATTTTGTTGTAGGGCAGAAACTAACACACCATTGGAAAGCAATTATACTCCAATAAAGATGTGAAAAAAAAAAGATCATAGCAGAAATAAATGAAATAGAAATGGAGAAAACAATAGCAAAGATCAATAAAACTAAAAGTTGGTTCTTTGAGAAGATAAACAAAACGGATAAACCTTTAGCCAAACTCATCAAGAAAAAAAGGGAGAGGACACAAATCAACAAAATTAGAAATGAAAAAGAAGAAATCACAACTGACAAAGCAGAAATACAAAGGATTTTAAGAGACTACTACAAACAACTATAACCCAATAAAATGAACAACCACAAAGAAATGTACAAATTCTTGGAAAGGTACAATTTACCAAGACCAAACCAGGAAGAACTAGAAAACATAAACAGACCTATCACAAGTAATGAAATTGAAACTGTAATTAAAAATCTTCTAACAAACAAAAGTCCAGGACCAGATGACTTCACAGGCGAATTCTATCAAACATTTAGAGAAGAGCTAACATCCATCCTTCTCAACCTCTTCCAAAAAATTGCAGAGGGAGGAATACGCCCAAATTCGTTCTACGAAACCACCATCACCCTGATATCAAAACCAGACAAAGATATCACAAAAAAAGAAAATTACAGACCAATATCACTGATGAATACAGATGCAAAAATCCTAAACAAAATACTAACAAACAGAATCCAACAATACATTAAAAGGATCATACACCATGATCAAGTGGGATTTATCCCAGGGATGCAAGGATTCTTCCATATGCACAAATCAATCAATGTGATACACCATATTAACAAATTAAGAAATAAAAACCATATGATAATCTCAACAGACGCAGAAAAAGCTTTTGACAAAATTCAACACCATTTATGATAAAAACCCTCCAGAAAATGGGCATAGAGGGAACCTACCTCAACATAATAAAGGCCATAAATGACAAACCCATAGCAAACATCACACTCAATGGTGAAAAACTGAAAGCATTTCCACTAAGATCAGGAAAAAGGCAAGGATGTCCACTCTCGCCACTCTTATCCAACATAGTTTTGGAAGTCCTAGCCACAGCAATCAGAAGAAAAAGAAATAAAAGGAATACAAATTGGAAAAGAGGAAGTAAAACTGTCACTGTCTGCAGATGACATGATACTATACATAGAAAATCCTAAAGATGCCACCAGAAAACTACTAGAACTAATCAATGAATTTAGTAAGGTTGCAGGATACAAAATTAATGCACAGAAATCTCTGGCATTCCAATACACTAACAGTGAAAAATCAGAAAGAGAAATTAAGGAAACATTCCCATTTACCAATGCAACAAAAAGAATAAAATACCTAGGAATAAACCTACCTAAAGAGGTGAAAGACTTGTACTCAGAAAACTAAAAAACACTGATGAAAGAAATCAAAGATGACATAAACAGATGGAGAAATATACATGTTCTTGGATTGGAAGAATCAACATTGTGAAAATGACTATACTGCCCAAAGCAATCTACAGATTCAATGCAATCCCTACCAAACTACCAATGGCATTCTTCACAGAATTAGAACAAAAAAATTTTACAATTCGTATGGAAACAAATGACTCCAAATAGCCACAGCAATGTTGAGAAAGAAAAACAGAGCTGGAGGAATCAGGCTCCCTGACTTCAAACTATACTACAAAGCTACAGTCATCAAGACAGTATGGTACTGGCACAAAAACAGAAATATAGATCAATAGTACAGGATAGAAAGCACAGAGATAAACCCACACAGACTAGTCACCTAATTTACGACCAAGTAGGCAAGAACATACGATGGAGAAAAGACAGCCTCTTTAATAACTGAAGCTGGGAAAAGTGGACAGCTACATGTAAAAGAATGAACTTAGAACACTACCTAACACCATACACAAAAATAAACCCCAAATGGATTAAAGACCTAAATGTAAGACCAGACACTATAAAACTCCTACAGGAAAACATAGGAAAACACTCTTTGACATAAACCACAGCAAGTTCTTTTTTGACCCACCTCCTAAAGTAATGAAAATAAAAACAAAAATAAACAAATGGGACCTAATGAAAGTTAAAAGCTTTTGCACAGCAAAGGAAACCGTAAGCAAGACAAAAAGACAACCCTCAGAATGGGAGAAAATATTTGCAAGTGAAGCAACAAAGGATTAATCTCCAAAATATACAAACAGCTCATGGAGCTCAATATCAAAAAAAACCCAAACAACCCAATGAAAAATGGGCGGAAAACCTAAATAGACATTTCACCAAAGAAGACATACAGATGGCCAAGAGGCACATGAAAAGCTGCTCAGCATCACTAATTATTAGAGAAATGAAAATCAAAACTAAAATGAGGTATATCACCTCACACCAGTCAGAATGGCCATCATCAAAAAGTCTACAAACAATAAATGCTGGAGAGGGTGTGGAGAAAAGGGGACCCGGTTGCACTGTTTGTGGGAATGTAAATTGATACAGCCACTATGGATAACAGTATGGGGAGGTTCCTTAAAAAACTAAAAATAGAACTACCATATGACCCAGCAATCCCAGTACTGGGCATATAGCCTGAGAAAACCATAATTCAGAAGGACATATGTATCCCAATGTTCACTGCAGCACTACTTCCAATAGCCAGGACATGAAACAACCTAAATGTCCAATGATAGATGAATAGATAAAGAAGATGTGGTACATATATACAATGGAATATTACTCAGCCATAAAAAGGAATGAAATTGGGTCATTTGTAGAGATGTGGATGGACCTAGAGTCTGTCATCCAGAGTGAAGTAAGCCAGAAAGAGAAAAACAAATATCGTATATTAACACATATATGTGGAATCTAGAAAAAGGGTACAGATGAACCTATTTGTAGGGCAGGAATAGAGACGTAGACATACAGAACAGACATGTGGACACATTGGGAGAAGGAGAGGGTGGGACGAATTGGGAGATTAGGTTTGACATAATTACACTACCATGTGTAAAACAGATAGCTACTGGGAACCTGCTATATAACACAGGGAGCTCAGCTTGGTGTTCTGTGACAACCTAGATGGGTGGGATGGGGGAGGGTGGGAGGCCAAGAGGGAGAGCATATAGGTATACATATAGCTGATTCACTTCACTGTACAGCAGAAGCTAACACAACACTGTAAAGCAATTTTACTCCAATAAAAAAATAAAATAAAATAAAGGACACATGGAATAACCTTAGCTAATGCTTTTAAGTGCTTCACATACCAGGCAGGCACTGCTCTAAGTGTTTTACATGCCTTAACTATATTCTTCAACATGACTCAATGAAGGAGGTATTATTAATGTTATCTACTGAACAAGTAAAACCATCATGTGTTTGGAAAGGAAGCCTCAATATCATGAAGACTCTAATTCTCTCTTTTACACAGTAACTGATTCACTTTGTTATAAAGCAGAAACTAACACACCATTGTAAAGCAATTATACCCCAATAAAGATGTTAAAAAAAAAAAAAAAAGAAAGAAAATAAAATAACCACCAAGGAGTTCCAGTCTGGAAAAGATGGTGTAGACATATCTCCTCTGTTCGTCCTGACTGTGTATAACCATCAACTCCAGAAACGATGCAAGAGCACAAGAGACAACCAAAGGAGAACTCTGAAAGGTGGAAAGACAAAGATGGGCTGGTGAGCGTCCCCATGACCAGAGGAATGACATAGTGGCCCATGTCTCACTATACCACAACCCACAGAAAGGCAACTTAGGGCCACCATTTCCCAATCCGCAAGTGGCAACAGAAGGCAGCCGCAGAATGAGATAGGCCCATTCTTCCTTCAGATTGAACCAGCTCTCACCAGCAATCCAAGTAAACTGGGTATCCCACTGACAGCAAGTGATGAAGGAAAGTGCTAGCCTTCCCAACGAGCTTGAATCTCCTTTCCTCCACCAAGATGTACCAGGTGCCCAAGAGTTATCAGCAAGGAGGGATTCCACCAGGCGTGAGACTCTCTTCTTCCACCTTAAAAACAATATGCGTCCAGGCAGGACCAAGCAAAGGAGATGCCCCCAGAACAAGCAAACTGGCCCCAGAGGCCAAAACAACTTTCCCCAACCTAGCCACGCTAGGTGGCCCAGCCTAGGGAAGCTCCTCTGTTCCCCCCAGGTAACACCAGCAGGAACCAGCAGCATCAGCAGGAACAAGTAGCACCAGATAAACCAAGTACAGCAAAACAGTACCACAAAGGCTTTGAAATTAAATTGTCATTGGAACCACAGCCCATGAAGTAGACCAGGGCCTGTACATTAAACCTAAACAGGATGATCGCCTGCTAAAATTTTAAAATTACATAGGACCCAGGGTCTCCAAACAAAATGTGTGGCTACAATAGAAAATCACCTGTCATACCCAGAACCAAGAAAATCATCATTTGAATGTGAAAAGACAACTGAAAACAACACTGAAATGAATCAGATGTTGGAACTATCTGACTTGTACCTTGAAGCAGCCATTATAAAGAAAATTATAAAATCCGAAAAAAAAAAACCCTTCAACAAGCAACTATAAATCTTACAGCAACAACCAAAAAACTGAAAACCTCAACAAGAAATTGAAGAACAAAATGGAAATTATAGAACTGAAAAATACAGTAACAGAAATTAAAAAACTGGCTACATGAGCTCAATAGTAAGAGTAGAGATGAAAGAGGATGGACTTAGAGAACTTGAGGCCACATAATAGAATTCATTCAGTCTGAACAACATAGAGCAAAAAAAACAAATGAAGAGCACCTCAAAGACCTGTGGGACAGAAACAAAAAAATCCCAACATCTGTATCATCAGAGTCTCATAAGGAGTCTGGAGCTGAAAGAAATAATGACTGCAGATTCCTAAATCTGTTGAAAGACACAAACTTACAGATTCAAGAAGATGAGTTAATCTCAAACAGAGTAAACCCAACAAAATTCACACCAATCAAACTTCTGAAAACTAAAAACAAATAAAAAATATCTGAAAGCAGCCAGAAAGAAATGACAGATTACCTGTAGGCGCACACCAAGTAAAATGACAGCCTATGTATCTATTCTTTATAAATGAAGAAGGAAACAGACATTCTCACATGAAGGAAAGCTACAGGAATTTGTAGCTACCATACTTACCCTTAAAAAAATGGCTAAAGGAAGTTCTTAGGCAGAAAGGAAATTATAAAAGGAGAAATCTGAGACCATCAGAAACAAAAGAAAAAAGAGAAAAAGAACAGAAATATGGATACACAGAACAGACTATCCAGCTTATGAATTTGTAAAATCATATTTCATAGTCAAAAAAATTATACCACTATCTAATATTCAAGCCAATATTTAAAAGTGGGGAAACTACAACAAACTACTAAATATAACAAAAAAAAAAAAGCAAACTCATAGATACAGAGAACAAACTAGTGGTTACCAGTGGGAAGAGGGAAGTGGGGAGGGCCAATAGAGGGGTAGGGAATTAAGAAGTACAAACTATTAGGTATAAAATAAGCTACAAGGATATATTCCCCGTACAACACAGGGAATACAGCCAATATTTTATAATAACTATAATGGAGTATAACTTGTACATCTGTAACTTACATAATAATAAAAAAAACCCGTTTTAAGTGGGGAAGATAAAAGGGCCTAAATGGAAGAAAAGTTACCACATGTTACTCAAAGTGGTAAAATGTTGGTTAAGAGTAGGTGTAATATTACAATATGTATATAGTCTATTTTGACCACTTCTAATCAACATTGTACTGGAAGTTTAAGCCAGTGTACTAAGACAAGAAAAATAAGTCATCCAGATGGCACAGAAAGAAGTATAACTGTCTTCATTCACAGATCATATATGATGGTCTTTGTTACACAATGGGCAAAAATTGCAAATTCCATGTGATAAAGGATTGTATCAAAAGTAATTTAGAATTAAACTTCAATAATAACACACAACCAAAGTAAAATAATGGGCAAAAGATTTGACACTTCACTGAAGAAACACAGATGGCAAATACACATGTGAAAAAAAGCTCATTATCATTAATCATCAGGAAAATAAAATGAGATACCACTCTAAACCTTAAAAAGTGTCTAAAATTAAAAAGACCAACATATCAAGCACTGGCAAGGATGTGGAGCAACTGGAAGTCTCATAAAGTGCTAGTGGCAATGCAAAATGGTACAACCACTAAGGAAAACAATTTGGCTATTTCTTAAAAAAAATTAGAACTACATCTACCATATGATTCATTTAGTCCACTCTGAGATATGTACCCAAGAGAAATGAATGCAGTTGTTCATACAAAGACTTGTAGAAGAATGTTCACAGTAGCTTTATTTGCAATAGCCCCAAACTGGAAATAACATAAATGTCGATCAAAAGGTGAACAGATAAACAAACTGTATTGCATTATACAATGGAATACTACTCACCAATAAAAAGAAATTAACTACACAGCAATAAAAAGGAATGAAGATGCAACAGCATGGATGAATCTCAAAATGATTATGCTGAGTACAATAAGTTAGAAAAGACTGCATACCGTATGATTCCATTTATATCAAATTACAGAGGATACAAACTCTTGTATAGTGACAGAAAGCAGAAGAGTGGTTACCTGGTAATAGGGAAAGGACAGAAGGGAGGGATAACAAGTGGCATGAGGAAACTTTTGGGGTGAAAAGTATGTTCATTATCTTGATTGTGGTGATTGTATACTCATGTCAAAGCTTATCAAACTGTACACTTTAAATATGTGCAGTTTACTGTATATCCATTAAACCTCAATACAGCTACTATAAAAGACACAAATCCACCACACTTTCTTTTGGAAACGGAAAAGATGATTCTTAAGTTTCTGTGGAAAAATAAGTAAGAGAATAGTCGGAAGAATTCTAAAAAACCTAGCAGAGACAGGGAGAGATAGGAACCAGTCATACCAGTTTTAATAGTTGGTGTCTTAATAGCATACTATAAAGCTATATAAGGGTTTTAAACATAGCAATGATGAATGAACCAACAGAAATCAATGACATAAACTAGAAAAGTCCAAAAACTTTTTTCTATATCTATCAATTAAGAATATGACAAAAAGAGCATTTTAATCAGTTGTGAAAAGAACAAATAGTATTGGAAAGAACCTGGTGGCCACCTGGGAAAAACTCTATCTATGCCTCTCAACTCACACTAAAATAAACAGCAGATGAGTCGGTGATTTAAATGCTAAAAAAAAAAAAAAAAGGAAATCAGGAAGCACTAGAAAAAACAATGGAAGATTTTTCTTCTCCTTTTTCAGATTTTTTTTTTTTTTTTTTTTTTTTACAAAAGACCTTTTTAAGTATAAGACAAATCTCAAAAGTCATTTAAGGCAAAACTGATAAATCTAACTTCATTAAAAAAAAAAATTCCACATGAAAGAATCATAAAGTTAAAATACAAATGTTAAAATAAGGGGGTTAAATGTGGCACCTCATATCACAAAAGACTTATTTCTCTAATATATAAAAAATTCTTATAAGTATGAAAAAATATCAACAATAACCCAATAGAAAATGGGCAAAGCATATTCAAAGATAGTCATGGAAGGAAATACAAATGGCCCCCTAACACACAGAAAGGTGCTCAAACTGGCAGAGACCCAAGATTTTGTTAGTGCTCTGTTCATTAATTGTGACAAATGTACCATCCATATGTAAGATGATAATAATCGGGCAAACTGGGTGTGAGGTATGTGGGAACTCTGTACTATATTCACAATTTTTCTCTAAACGTAAACTATTATAAACTTTAAAAAAATAAGCAAAAGACTTAAATGGATACCTCACAAAGGAAGATATTAAATTGGCCAATATGCACATGAAAAGATACGCAACGTCCTTAGTCATCAGGGAATTACAAATTAAAACCACGAGATACTATTTCACACCCACTAGGATGTGAACTGAAATTGTCATCCACTGCTGGAGTTCTCTTTGAAGAACTGTGGGACAGTTTACTTTGTAATCAACCCACAGAGACAGGATGAACCTCCCACCCAAAATATGGTTTGCATATTGAGACAGATGACACACACATGAATCAAGAGGATATGGAAAGATTTATAATTCACATAATGAGACTTTTTGGGGAGAGTTGGGCAGACCTCCCAAGCTAGTTCAAATACAGCTTGGGAGAGCAGGCGGAAAAGGAGAATAGCTTGAGCTATTGGTAGTTAGGAGGTGGTGGGGCTTTGGTGACAGCTGAAGTGTATATGGTTTGAACTCCCTCCTGATGCCAAAAGAGGAGGAACTTGGCTTTTTTATCAGCTTGCCCAGATGTAGGACAGAAAGGGGGACAGAACAGGTGGGGCTTAAGAGCTGTCATCAGTCTAACATTAAAAATGGAGTCAAACTCTGTTAGTTTCTTATCAAGTTGATTGTCCATCTACCCACCCCACAGCTCTGCCATTCTACTCCTAGGTATTACCAAGGAGAAATGAAAACCAATTTCCACAAAAAAAAGACCTATATGTGAATGTTCAGAGCAGCCTTAATTGTAATAGTCAACTACTGGAAACAACCTAAATGGCCATCAAGAGAAAAATGGATAAACAATTGGCATACCCATGCAACAGAATACTTATTCAGCAATAAGAAGAAACAAATTATAATATGAATGAACCTCAAAAACAGTATGCTAAGTAAAAGAATCTACAGACAAAAGAGAGTATTTTTATTATGTAATTCTAGAAAAGGGAAAACTAATTTATAGTGAGAGAAAGCAGATCATTGGTTGCCTTGGGACTGCTGTGATGGTGGGAGTAGGGACTGACTGCAAAGGGGCATGAGGGTTCTTTCTGTGGTGATGGAAATACTTTATTTCTTGATTGTAATGGTAGTACATGAACATATACAATTGTCTAAACTAGCCAAATAAGAATATTCTTAAAACAGGTATATTTAACTGTATGTAAAACATATCTCAACAAGGTTGATTTATCAAAAAGTAAAACATTGTGTTGAG
The DNA here is from genome assembly GCF_003031525.2 of Neophocaena asiaeorientalis asiaeorientalis. Taxonomy (NCBI): domain Eukaryota; kingdom Metazoa; phylum Chordata; class Mammalia; order Artiodactyla; family Phocoenidae; genus Neophocaena; species Neophocaena asiaeorientalis. The sequence continues at coordinate 59,885 of NW_020175058.1, forward strand.
GGAAAGAACCCAAACACTAAAAAATACATACTGTCTGACTACATCTGTATGAAGTCCAAGATCAGGCAAAACAAATCTATGGTGACAGAAATCCAAAAGTGGCTGCCTGGGGTAGGGGGTGGGTGCTGACTGCAAAGGACACAGACAAACATTTAGGGTGTGACAGAAATGTTCTTATTCTCGTTTTGGGTGATGGATATAAATGTATGTAATTGTCAAAATATATTAGGTTGAACATTAAGCTATACCTTAATTTTTAAAAGTGCTTTCCTTGAAAACAAAACCAAAAAATTCCTTTTCTAATCCTACAACTAACAAAGACAAGAAAAAAAATCAAAACTTTTAATTTTTTAATCATGAGAAAAATAGTAAAATGAAAAATCAATCCAAAAGTTATGGATCTAACAAAATAGAGAATGCGCAAATCTAACTAAAACACACAAAAAAGGAACAATGTTAGAAATGAGAAAGTGCAAATAACAGATGAGCGCTTTATTCTGTTATAAATTCAAAATTTCACTGAAAGTCTTGTCAGAAAATATTATGAAGAATATCTCATGGGCTTCCCTGGCGGCGCAGTGGTTGAGAGTCCACCTGCCGATGCAGGGGACACGGGTTCGTGCCCCGGTCCGGGAAGATCCCACATGCCACAGAGCGGCTGGGCCTGTGAGCCGTGGCCGCTGAGCCTGCGCATCCGGAGCCTGTGCTCCGCAACAGGAGAGGCCACAGCAGTGAGAGGCCCGCGTACCGAAAAAAAAAAAAAAAAAATCTCATGAAAATGTCAAAATATAAACACAAAAACCACAACCACCACTACAAGAAAACCAAATTTGACCAATGATCATAGAAGAAACTGAAAATGTTTCTTAGGAAGCCTCTACATACCTATGCATGCCTGCCAAAAATGCTTAACCTGAATCTTAACGTGAATCTAACCACAGCACATAAACAAGAATGACTATTTTTAACAATGCATGATAAAATTTATGGAGAGCTTCCCACTCTTCTTCAATGTCCATATCTAATAAGTCAACTAACCAGAGGGAGAAAATAAGACCATCATGAAAGGAGGAACTAGAATGTTACTCCTGTCAGAACTCTTGTCAGAGTTCCCCAAGCCACTTCACAAGTGACTAATATTTTCAAGTTGACTATTAAAGATATGGAAGAAAATAATATAGAGAGAAGGCAGTCTTCTCTGAAGAATACAGCCATTTACTTACCATCTTCTGCTAAGATCTTGGCTGCATCTTTATCCTCTTCCCACTTCCCAGTCACGAAGCAATCTCTGATACTGTTCATAACCTTATACAGAAAAGTCAGCTTAGTTGACAGGCTCCAATCATTCAATAAATAACTGCTTTGAGAAACAGTAGGTGACAATTTGCCTTTAAATACTTTTCAAGACAGTTCTATGGATATTTTCATTCCAAGTGGGCCTATGAAATAACTTTGATGTATACAGTATAACAACAGATATAAAAACATAAATATTATATAGCATTAACCAGTGGACAGGGAAAATAACATCAGCCCAGTGACTTCATAAGTAAACAAACAGATATTTACTAATTCGTTAATCCAGACTTATCATGGCTGTTTGAAAACGTAATTCCTCTGCCAAAGACAAAATGTCTTGTATGAGCCCAACAGTACAAAGAGTATTGATGATGCTCCCAGTTCCAGATCTGCCAGATCATCCAGTACACACACGTAGTGGATGCTGGATGCACCTCTCAAATACAGGCTAAAACTTGTACACAACTCTCTATTTCAGACTGCTTCCTGGGGAACCTGACTTAGGACAGCACATGTCAGTCACTGCCAAGGGCTCAAAAGCACACATAAAGAAATCTTCACATGGGTCCCGGCTTTCAATCACATTTTGATCATGATTCACATTTTTCAGATACAACCTCACTCTCAAAGAGTAGCCTTGAAGCTAGCATGATTACAATGGATGCAAAAGCAAATCTGCTCATTTATTCATTCCTTCATGCCTACAATCACTCAGTATTTACTGAACATCTACTCTGTGCCAAGAAGCTTTGCAGGCACTGAATGGCAAACTGTTCCAAAAGATCCTTGCTTTCATGAAGTTTAACAATTGACTTAGGGGAACCAGAGACCAAATAAATTTTAAAAAATAGACCCTCCAAGATAAAAACCCTCAACAAACTTAGAAGGGAATTTCTTAAATCCGATAAAAGGCATCCATAAAAAACCCCACAGTTAACATCACACTTAATTGTGAAAGACTGGGAGCTTTCCCCTTAAGATCAGGAGTAAGACAAGGATGTCTCCTCTCATCACTTGTATTCAACATTGTACTAGGCGTTCTAGTCAGGGCCATTAGGCAAGAAAATAAAATAAAAGGCATCCAGTTTAGAAAGAAAAACTATCTCTATTCACAGGTGGTATGATCTTGTGTATAGAAAACCCTAAGGAATCTACTGAAAAACTATCAGAATAAATGACTTCAGCAAGATTGCAAGATACTAGATCAATATACAACAGTAGGGCTTCCCTGGTGGCGCAGTGGTTGAGAGTCCCCCTGCCGATGCAGGGGACACGGGTTCGTGCCCTGGTCCGGGAGGATCCCGCGTGCCGCGGAGTGGCTGGGCCCGTGAGCCATGGCTGCTGAGCCTGCGCGTCCGGAGGCTGTGCTCCGCAACGGGAGAAGCCACAACAGTGAGAGGCCCGCGTACCGCAAAAACAAACAACAACAACAACAACAACAAAATATATATATACAACAGTAAACTTTATTTCTATACACTAGGAATGAATATCCAAAAATGAAATTCAAAAAACAGTTCCTTTTACAATCACATCAAAAAGAATACTAGGAATAAATCCAACAAAAGACATGCAAAGCTTATACTCTGATAACTATAAAACATTCTTGAAAGATCTAAATAAATGGAAAGGCATCCCATGTTAACAGATTAGAAGACTTGGTATTGTTAAGGTCTCAATACTACCCAAGTCAATGCAATCCCTATCAGAATCCCAGTTGGTTTCTTTGCAGAAGATTCTGCAAAGAATTCTTTGATTCTAAAATATAGAAAACCCAAGGGATCCAAAAAAGACAAAACAATCTTGAAAAAGAACAAAGTTGGAGGATTCACACTTCGTGATTTCAAAACTTATTACAAAACAATAGTAATCAAAATAGTATGGTACTAGCATAAGGACAGATGTATAGATCAATGGAATATAATTAAGAGTCCATAAATAAACCCATGTATCTACGGTCAAGTGATTTTCACCCAGGGTGCCAAGACAAGGCAATAGGGGAAAGAACAGACTTTTCAACAGGTGCTAGGACAACTAGATATCCACATGCAAAAGAATGAAGTTGGACTCATCTCACACCAAATACAAAAATTAACTCAAAGTGTATCAAAGACCTAAACGTAAGAGCTAAATTATAAAACCCTTACACAAACCATAGGAGTAAATCTTCATGATTTTGGATTTGGCAATGGTTTCTTAGATATGATACCAACAACAACAAAAATACAGAGAAATTGGACTTCATCAAAATTTAAAACTTCGTGCTTCAAAGGGCACAGAAAAGATAACCTACAGAATAGGAGAAAATATTTGCAAATCATATACCTGATAAGGGACTTGGATCCTGAATACATACTCAATGATAAAAAGACAAATAACCCAATTTTTTAAATGGGAAAATAGTATGAATAGATATTTCTTCAAATAATATATACAAATGGAAAACAAGCACATGAAAAGATGTCTAACATCATTAGCCATCAGGAAAAGGCAAATCAAAACTGCAATGAGATATTACATCACACCTCCTAGAATGGTTATAACAATAAAAAACAAGAAAAACAACAGGTAATAACAAGTGTTGGTGATGTTATTCCAATGCGGAGGACTCAAAAGCTATATATACTGCTGGTGGGAATGCAAAATGGTATAGCCACTTTTGAAAAAACAAAAGGGAGAACATATAAGAAAAAAACTTCAGGGGACTTCCCTGGTGGTCCAGCAATTATGACTCCGTGCTCCCAATGCAGGGGGCCCGGGTTTGATCCCTGGTCAGGGAACTAGATCCCGCATGCTGCAACTAAAAGATACCGCACACGGCAACGAAGATCCCGTGTGCCACAACTAAGACCCCGCACAGCCAAATGAATAAATATATTTTTTTAAAATAAAGGAAAAAACTTTAACTGTTTTTAGTAATCATATTAATAGAAACACGTGTAATGTTATTCTGACACTTCTATGTATAACTGGGATAAAGCAAATAATTACACAATTTTCTAATTTAATCACCTTCAAGTTCAAACAGGAACTAATTCTACAGTGGAAAAACAAGAGATATAAACAGAAGATAAAAGAGATTAAGTAAGAAGCCTGTAGTCCTGACTCTGAATTGAAAATGTATGTATGAATTTTCCTAGCTCTGGTCACTGAAAAGGCCTAGAAACAATGACCGACCCATAGCAATGAGTATACATAAACCTAGACTGTGATGTTGAAATACCATTTTGTACTAAGGAAAATCAGGACTTCTTATGGCTGTTTCCAAGTCTGGCATCAGAAATGTACAAGACGATACTGGAACACCTTATCATATCAGACAGCAATGAAGCAATCTAAGGACTACTAGGATCATGTCAAAAGGACTCAGGAGCCAATTTGAAGAGACTCTCACTGGTCACAGATGCGATAAATATGATCATCAGCAAGGATAACAAGTGCAGTGAAAGGAAACACATCAACTATATTTAAATTCATGAGTTAAAAAAAAAAACTTAAAAAAAAATAGAGTCACCTTTGGGGAATCGTTCTGAAAACTGATAAAAATAATCAAGCATTTATACTGCTTATATGGAACTGGGTAACCAAATAGTAGATGAGAAGTTTCTCTTTATAGAAGTATTTCAGCTAACAAGAGGAATTTGAACAAAATATCACCATTTTACATCCTTAACAAATTAATGGATCTAGGCATTGAGCATCAATAGCTAACATCACAAGATGATTTTATGTGCCTCCTAATGAAAAATCACCACCACCTAGGAAGCAGTCTTGCCAAAAAATCTGAAAACAAAAAACGAAAACCTCAAACCTAAATCTAATCAAACTTCTAGATGCATTGTCCAGAGGGTAGCTACAACATGTGGTTATTTAAATTCTAATTAAAATTAAACAAAACTTAAATAAAATTAAAATTTTAGTTCTTCTGTCTCACTAGCCACATTTAAAGTGCTCAATAGCCACAAGTAGCCACATAAGCCAATTCTTTACCCATCACCATAGACAATTCTATTGGTATTGCTCTGTACCAATTTATAGGAAATACAGAGAAGAGTGAAGTCTGACAGACCGCACATAGGGATGCAATGCGCCCAGGAAATCCAGAATATGAGAAACTCTACACATCAAATACTTGGTTTCTTAAACAAGTGAAAAGGTAAGGAAAAAAGAGATGGGTGGAGGGGAATATTGTAGATTGAGAGATTTAAAAGGCATGGAGAAAAATAAACAAAAATAACCTGGTAAAACTAAACTTTGGTGTTCACTGATACACACTTGAAGGATGAAATTATAAAGAAAAGAAGGAAATGATTACCATAAGAGTCGTGATTCCTTCTGCAGGGAGGATAGGCCTATGACTAGGATGGACACATGGTGGTTACAGAGGTACTCACCTAGTAATCCATTAAGTTAAACAATTACTTTTATGTGGTTTTCTATAATCTGTATTAAATTTTACCCAAAAAATGCTTACATAAAAATCTCGTAAAGTGCACAAGTGCTACCCAGTGAATTAAAACACATAATATGATAGTCATTGGGCCTCCCTGAGGAGTGACATTTCAGCTAAACCAAATGATCAAAAGAAGTCAGCCTTGGGAAGATCAGAAGAACATTTCAGAAAAGAAAACAGAAGACAAGAGGTCTAATATGGGATTAAACCTGGCAAGTTTAAGAACTGAATGAATTCTCTAGTGTGACTACAGGGTGATGAGTGGGGGAAGAAAATTTACCAGTGTCATGGATTCCTGTTTGCTTACAAATAGTAGAAATTATAAATGTTAACTCAGGGATACTACGTATCTCCTAGTTATAAAACACAAAGTATCTCAAATGTATGAAAACCTACGTGCAATGCTTCAAAATAAAGATTAACAATACTATTCACACTAAGAGTTGAAAACTAACACACCATTGTAAAGCAATTATATTCCAATGAAGATGTTAAAAAAAAACACAAAAAATAAGAAGCAAATAACAGGTAGGCAATACTGAAATCACATAATCTTTTAAAAATATTCCCTAATTTTCTCATAAGTCAAACACACTATTTATATTCAGCCTCACCTCCTCTAAATCCCAATCATGGGGCACCTCCACATGAAATCTGGAGCAGTCCAAAGAGTCAGCCTTGTGCTTACACTCGCTGGCAGACTGGCTGACACGAAACAACCCTCCGAGCTCTTCCTTGGTATCACCATCTTCTTCTTCATTATCCTCTGTCACTAAAGAGACCACCATGATAGAAAAGTGAGAATAAATCCACCCACTAGAGGACTAGGGACTGAGGGTCTCTGTTTGCAGTAGGTATGGTGTGTGCCCCTGAGCACATCAGCCACAGACACAGAAAGGCCATGGAACTACTGCTGAGCAGGTCTGGAGGACATCTGCCCTCCTGCAAGGCAGCAGCAAAGTGTCCACTGAGGAGGGAGAATACTGGGGGATGGGGCAGGGAGGGGACATTTAAAGACAGAGCTTTCAATTATAATAAAGAGTTTCTCTTGAAGAGTGCTGAGTCTCTAATCACTAAGAGTACTTAGACAAAACCTGAATGGAAGTCAGTAAATACCAACCCCCGATTCCACGCTCCTACCTCACATATACTCCTTGGCCTTGTTCTAACCATACAGTAAATAGGGACCACAATATCAGGTTCACCACTTTATTTTTTGCATTACTGAGTCAAGCTCTTTCCAAAAAGAACATATAGACAAATTTAATAAAATATAAAATCAGAGGAGAAAGGCGAAAGGAAAAAACAGAAGGAGTAATACAGAGCACTCATTGTCAGAGAGGAAAAAACACCTTTTCAGGCAGAATTATTTTTCTGGTACTAAATTCTACAAAAAAATTCATGAAGGATTTTCTACAGGGGGTACAAAACGGCATAATGAAGACTATTCTTATCAAAAGTTTTATGGCAAACCCATAAATCTACTTCGTACAACTGATTTACGGTCCTCACGAGCTGATGATTAAAAACATCTGCCAAATATAAACTATGACGCCCAGGAATATCTTATGGATATCAAAAGTACCACCCAAATCCTCTAACCAATTTCTTCATCTCCTTTTCAGAAAATAGTCTAAGAAACTAAAATATTTCTAGATCTGAACCAGAGCTCCTTTACCTGTCCCATAAATGAGCTTTCGAAGGTTTGGAGTTGTTTGTTGCTGCCTCAGAAAGGCCTCAGCTGCCTTCCTGGAAAGGTCTTCCTTCCACTTGAGGGCACCTGAAAGGACCAACACAGACATCAGTTAAGTCTGCTTTGTCTGTCCTCTCTACTTCAAGCTCATCACTCATTCATCCTGAAATCCTTTAATGAGGTGTAATACTTGAACAGTTAACAAAGTCTCCAAAACAGCAGACCCCCAATGGTAGACATTCTATTTGTAGAACATTTTCAGTGCCAAGTTTGTAACGGAAGTTAAATTAAATTTAAGCATACCTGAAGTTTCTGTGGAATAGTCATTTTCTTCCTTATAATCTTCCTCTCTGAGTAAGTCTTCTATATCACTGGTCTCATCAATTAAGTTCTCTGACCCCAGTTTCTGACTACTGACCACTTGAGAAGGCTCTGGAAACTTTTTCCTAATAACCTCTTCATTTTCTGAGTCCTCCTCCTCTGTACTGAGAGAGTTTTCTTCAGATTCATCTTCAGATGCAAATGCCTCTTCAGCTGTGCAATGACCTGAATCTGAAGTGGTGAGGGTTGCTTTTTTCATTGTCAAAGACTTCTCCAGATTCAAACTATCACTCAGATCATTAGTTTGTAACAGTCCTGGCTTACCACCTTCTCTAACAGCTTTTGATTCTAAAATATCCCTCTCTTCCTCTGCAGTGGAATCCTCTTCTTCAATGCTTTCATCAGCTTCCTCTGTTGCTTCTTCTACTGAGCTTCTCTCAAGGTCATCATCACTGTCAGCAAACGCTGGCAAATCCACCTCAACGTCTTCTTCCATCTCAAGTTTTTGCCGTTTGATACCTTTACCAGACATATACTGTTTACCAGTCATTTCAGCATCTTCCCCCTCTTCTGTTTCATCATCACTAGAGCTATTTTCCAACCTGTCACCTTCAGACATTTCTTTATCATCTTCATCATCACTATCTCCGGAATCATCTTCTTCATCTCCAAAAATGGCTTTCCGACGCACTCGACCAGTTTTTAAATCCACCTGCTTTTCCTCTTTTGGCATCCACAGCCTATATTAAAGAGAAAATGCAAAATAATTCTGTTTGTACAATAACAAGCTAATCTGCAAGTCAATAAATATGCAAAGAAATAGAAAATAATGTCAAGGAATGGTTTTAAATGACATAGCATATAAAGGAATGATGTGATAAATACTGGAATAGTTAATAAGCAAACTCATGCATATTTCCATAACACCACTCTACAAAAGAACTTATAGAGAAAATAAAGAGATAACCTTTATTAAAAAACGTCTAATTTTAGAAACTGCTCAAAAGGGAAGTGAGTGCTTAATAGATCTTTTAGAAGACCCATTAGTTCCAAGCTTGAAACAGATGATCCTTAGAGAAATGGCTGACTGCAGGTCCAAGACAGGGAAAGTACAAAATAAGCCTGGAACATCCTGCTGTCAGAAAGCAAAAAGTGCTCAAGCACTAACAGGGACACGCCAAAAGGACACAGAAGACAGACTGAAGGGACAATATAAGCATCACAAAGACTAATGATAGTAATGGGATAATAACAAATATTTTTTAAAAACTCCATTCGTCAACAGTGATACTAAAATAAAGGGGTGAAAGCTCTTTGTTAAAGAATGCCAGCTAACGAATGGAGAAGGAATAACTAAGAATATTCCCATTTTGAAATCACCAATGCAATGCTTGATGAAGAAGAATCATCAAGATGCCAAAAATATGGGATGAAATAAAAAACTATCAAGCTATTTAATGTAACAGTATTATATAAAACTGCAAAAAAAAAATTAGAAAAATACTAAAAATTGTACTAAAAGAGAATGGATAAGTTTGAATACATCAATAATAACAAAATGATGACTATATATGAGGAACTATATAGAAAAAGGAAATGTTCACAATATAGATATAAAAATTTTACCTGTATTATAACTGTAACTATGTTAGAGTACCCATGTACACAAGGATAATTACAGGAATGCTCAAAAATGAAAAGAGCTAATAATAATGATCGTAATAACAGGGACCTTTTAGTGATACTTCATATCTGTCAGGCACCATGATAAGTAGCTTATGTGCACTATTGTGTTTAATCATCACAACTCCTGTGAGGTATCAGGAAATTAATTGATTTCCTCAAACTAGTAGGCCCACTGCACTTAATTACCATGCTATACCATCTGCTAGTTAGAGGGCAGCAGATGATTTTTTCCAAAAAATTTTTCCTGCTTTTGTATATACTTATAATAAATGATAAATCAGATGATCTCAATCATTTTCAGACTAATTTTTATTGGCAGTCATAAACCACTACAATAAAACCAAAATACCCACTATGTATAAATATACAAATTCCCAACCCATACTGATAATAATTCACATAAGCCCTATATTAGTGGAAATTAAGCCACAGGAGATATTACAACACAATCTAAGTAAAAATTTTAGAGACAAGGTATGTGGCTTCTGGACAGCAACCTGAAAAAGTTCCCTGACTCTGCTTGTTATTTTGGCCATTAAAATAAAGCCAAGTGGCCTCAAGACTCCTAAGAAACAAAAGCAACCTATGGAAAAGGTTTTGTGAAATTTAAGGAATATTCTGAGTTTGTTAAAAAACTGAATCCTTCATATGATTTCAAGAAAATACTTCCATGTAATGTCACGTAAGTAAAGAGCCCTCAGAAATACAAGCATGTACAAAGCAAAAAGCAAAACCAAACAACCTGGAATGAATCCCACCAAAACGTTTTATGATGGCTGAATGATGTATGACATAACCTTATGTAATATAATTTTTTTTTTAAGAACACAAAAACAGCACACTTACCCTTGATTATCTATATCCTCTGACACCAGTGGTTTGGAATCAGAAAACAGTGTCACTCTACTTGAAGCCATCTTGGCATCAATAGTGGAATGGGTGGAAATGAGACTCTGGACCAGTTCATGGGTGGGCCTCACCTCCTCCTGTCAAGGCCACCAAGAAAGGGAAAGTGAGAAATGCACAAGGATTCTGAAGAAAAATACACTGGTTTCAATCAGTTTCCCAAAATTACCTTAAACACAGTTCCTGAGAACCTTTCTTACTGCCTCAAAAAAAAAAAAAAAGAAGACGAAGAAAAAGAAGAATTCTTACAAGGCCTAAAATTGATCTCTGTCCTCATTAAACTTTTCCAAAGTGCATGGGGTATACAGTCTGATAACCTAAATACTGTGTTGCCAATGCTACAGAAAGCATTTACAGAAAAATCCCATTTCAGAACAGTCAAAGAAATAAAAATCTGGAGTCTATTTTTTTAAAATCTGTTACCTTTGATACAAAAATTGCACTTCAAGGAATTTACTGCATAAAAAGCCCCCTCCCAGTGGGCAAAGCTGCATGTGCGAAGGCACTCACTATAGTACTTGCTCAAACCAGGGGAAACTGGGACTGAGCCCCATAGCCCTCCAAGGATTGGTTCAGTAAACAAAGTTTATCTATACGATGAAATACTACACAGCTATGAAAAAACTGAAGCAGTTCTATGAATACTAACAGGGGAAAAACAGATTCACATATTCTTAGGTGCCCTCAAAAAGTTGCAAAAGCATTAACAGTTGGATCCCATATAGCAAATACTATTTCTAACACACAAATACCATATATATGGTATCTGCAAATAATATATAATAATTTAGATATATAATCTAAATAAATATGTATATGTTTAGAGAAAAACAGAAAAAAAAAAGAGAATGACCAAAGAGAGCTAGAAAACATATTGATTTTATATGATGAGAAATGGGAAGTACAGGAACCAAACTGCTTCCAAAGCTCACACTGGGGACATGGGATCCCCTGTGTGTCTCGGCAGCAGGGAGGTATGGATGCTGTGACTTTTACTTTCTGCTTGGTGCAATTTAAGTATTTTGAACATTCACAATATGCACTGTGGCCTTTATCGTAAATATGACTAAAGATAAAAAGCTTCAGTAAATAAAAGGTGACTACATAACTTCCCGTGACTTCCCTCTCACCGATTCCTGGAAGCCATGGCTGCCCCCAAGGTCGACATAGACCGCATCTTTGTCATACAGCACACCACCAACTCCAGAGAAAGGTGCATACACCAACTTCTCCTTCTCATTTAAACAGCGCTTCTTTTGCTGTTCAGGAAGGGCACAGGGGTCTGGGAGGAAACTGACGTCACTCACAGCAAAATCTCCTACACCTGGAAGACAGACACAGGAAGATAGCTTCAGCTGACAAGTGACTGGTGGCAGAAATGGCCCATGGTCGGAAGGCTTCAACCGCAACAAGGGCACGGTTTGACACTAGCACTGTATCTCTTTAGCTAAACACCATCAGAGCAGAGGAAATTTGGTCAACTCAACACCTTGGGTGGCCAATGCAGAGCTGAGTTAACTCTTAAAACCTCCAGGAAGATGGCTCTATCTTGTTTGGCCATTTTTCAGTTTTCCTGAGAAATGAAGTCATCCCAAGAGTTTTACAAATATAGTATATTTTACAACAAAAGGATACCTGGTATGTGAATTTGGCTTTTATTTTTCAAGTGTCCTCCTCTTAGATAACCATAAAGAGACACCTTTCGGTCACACTTGATATTTGTTCGAATATCTTCTGGGTTTGTCAAATCTTCCATCCTAGAAAAATAAAACCCAATTATATGGCAGAAATAAATGTCATAGTTCTTGTACCTCTCTTCACATTTCAGTGATTCATCACATTCAGTAATCCACTACACATATTGTTTAGAAAAGTATAGAAAATACAGAAATAAGGGAGCAGAGTTCACCATCTACCGGGGCAAAGGGAAAAACACATGACTGCATTTCTCTCAGGCTCTACAGGATACACATTCCACAAGCAAGACACCAAAAATGGGAAACAACATGGCCCTGGAGTTGAGGAAAAGTAGAGAACATATCCAGAAAAACCATTTATGGAAGAAGATTAAGCTTTGACCTGGATTTTTTAGTGTGGGTTGGATTTTGGCAGGTGGAGAAAGGGTTTTCCAGACTGACAAAATATATGAAAAAAGCATAAAGGAAGGAAAGCAAAGGGCACATCTGAGTGACTGGAGCACTACAGTCCAAAGGCAGCATCACTGAAAATTAAGGATAAAAATGCAGGATGGGGCCCACATCCTGTAGCCTTAAATGCTTCAGAATCCTCACATTTTTCTAAACATTTCGTACTTTACTCCTGAAGCCACAGCATCTTTAAGTAATGATACAAAAAAAGTAGATATTTTCCATCAAGTACATTTCTCTCACCACTATTCAATAATAAGACAAAATAAGCTCTATTATTGTTCTTTTCCAAACTTTTTAGCCTTGAAACATATGGGTCAGGAAGAAAAAGTTTGCATTCACTTTTTACCTGTCTGCCAGAATATAAGGGTGAGAAGTCTGCCATGTAAGAGGCCTAAACTTCATAACTGTAATAAAACGGCCCAGATTGTGAATTTCTTGGTTTTGATATTCTCCGTGTACCATTCCAGAAAGGTAAAATAGCTTGGCACCCTAAATATTAAGAAAAACAAAAAATTAAATTTCAATGAAATTCTTGTCAACACTGCACCAAAATAAAGGGCTTTAAATAAGAAGCAATCCTAAGAAAGGGAGACTTCTATTGACCCACTGTGCCAATGCTTCCAGAACTTCTCTGGCTTCTTTCAGGACTCATCTTTTTAGGGCTTTGTACGGACAGAACTGCAAATATATTTAGTTTCAAGTCAAGCAGTGGCATCTATCTGGAGTATGGATACATAAGGAACAGTGAGGCTCCAGGGCACAGAAAATATTTTATGACCGATGGGACACAACACAGTAGTATGGGGGAGAGGAAGGAGTGGCAGTATGTGTGTGCTACAGTTCCTGGTCCTGTAACAAGGAAAAACTTTGGACAAATTCTATTAAATTACAAATCCAAAATACTTAGAGCCAGACACTGCCTGGTGCTGGGGGATGCAGAGACAAATGAGACACATCAAGAGGCCCAGAATAAAGACTATCTCAAGGAAATATTCTAGGGACTATGAACAGATATAATAAGGAAACTAAGGAGGTGATCCTGTAAAGATGTTTGTTAATCTCTCCCACTCATTCTATTTTTAAAGGATTAGAGTGTTAGTATTCAATAACTAATTCGCTTCCTACCGGGTAGACTTCTGTCCAGAACCTGTGTTTTAGTCGCTTCTTTGTCTTCTTCAGTTGCTTATTATATTTAAAGGAATCTAGGTGAGTGAGAACACCCATAATTTTAGGAAAGCCATGTACTTGACAGATGTTTAGGAACTCGAATGTTTCCATTTCAAACCCAAAGCTGGCATCTATAAGCATCAGAACCTAAAAACAGAAGACACAATTTCTCAAGGAGGCTACCCAAAATAGACCATCACCAAACTATGGCTCATGAGCCAAATCTGGTCCATCACTTGTTTTATAACTAAAGTTCTATTGGAACGCAGCCATGTTGACTTGTTTACATATTGTCTACACCTACATTTGTGCTACAACCACAGTTCAGTGATTGCAATAGAAACTGGGACCTACAAAGCCTAAAATATCTACTATCTGGCCCTTTATAGAAAAAGTTCACCAACTCCTGCTCTAGACTAAATCAAATGATTATTTAGGGAATCACCATGATAGAGAAAACACTATCCTTTGACTTGCTCTAAAAGGCAACCTTGACACAGTCTCAACCATGTTTCAAGAATGTGCATATATGAGAAATAACTCAGAAAGGACCAGATCTAATTTGGCCCTTACCTGAAAAGTCCTCACTTCAAGAAATGAAATTTGTTTGTTTGTTTGTTTTTTGTGGTACACGGGCCTCTCACTGTTGTGGCCTCTCCCGTTGCAGAGCACAGGCCCCGGATGCACAGGCTCAGCGGCCATGGCTCACAGGCCCAGCTGCTCCACAGCATGTGGGATCTTCCCGGACCGGGGCACGAACCCACGTCCCCTGCATCGGCAGGCAGACTCCCAAACACTACACCACCAGGGAAGCCCAAGAAATAAAGTTTTTTGTAAGGTGTTCTTAAGCCAAATAACAGATCTCTAACAAGGAAACCAAATAACAGATCTCTGATAACCAAAAGAATGGGAGGAAGTGGTAATCAATGAAAAAAAGCATCAAAAACATGAAGAAAGCCAAACATTTTTGTTGCAATCTCCTCAGGGGAAAAAAAGTTTTCCACTGGGAGTATGTAGTAAGAAAGCTCTACCTTAGAAGTTAATTGGTAACATGCAATTGCTCAGAAACTAAAAAAGTCTACCAGTTCAGAACTGAGTCAAAGGATAGTCATGGATGGTAATCTGTAAGAAAATATAAGTACATAAGACCAATTTTTAAAATTTATACTCTTCAAACATGCAAAACAATTTCATAGTTGATTCCTAGCGACTTAAGACATCTCTGTCCTCATCTTTCTGTAGCTAACTAAAAATAATTGAAAAAAAAGAAAAGAAAAACTTAATCTTTGATTAAACTAGGGAACATTCATAATCCTAAACCACAAAATACATGAAGGTGGACCACTGAGCATCGTGAGGAAGCATAGCTGTGTGGGCTGGCTGTGGAGTATTCCTACACCCCATTTGATACCATGGCGTGACAAGTTGCAAGCAATCGGTTGTAGAGTCAGAAGAACAGGTGGGTGGCAAACAGTCCCTGAGCTGACAATCTTTGTCGACTGAAGATGAGTAAAGCCTCTATTACTCCTCCAATGTTCATACATGTGCACGTGTGCACACACACGCGCGAATCCATGTACTGTGTGCCTTCACTGTGACTTAGGAAGCTTTATGACCCAGAACAGAGCAATCAACATTAAGCTAGGCTGGGCTTCCCTGGTGGTGCAGTGGTTAAGAATCTGCCTGCCAATGCAGGGGACACAGGTTCGAGCCCTGGTCTGGGAAAACCCCACATGCTGTGGAGCAACTGGGCCCGTGCGCCACAACTACTGAGCGTGTGCTCTAGAGCCCACGCGCCTAGAGCCCACGCACCTGGAGCCCATGCTCCACAACAGAAGCCACCGCAATGAGAGGCCCGCACACCGCAACCAAGAGTAGTCCCCACTCGCTGCAACTAGAGAAAGCCCGCACACAGCAACAAAGACCCATTGCAGCCAAAAATAAATAAAATAAAAATAAAAAAACATTAAGCTAGGCTAAATAAATAATGGTACATACAACAGAATACTTAAAAATAATGAGGTTGAACTTAGTGCTTATTTTACACCTCCAAGACATACTAAGTGAAAGAAAGCAAAGCACAGAACACTGTGTATGATAAACAGTGTGTGCTTTAAAAGGGTTATATGTCTATTTATATATGTATCTGGAAAATACTGCTGAGGGGGACTGAGAGACTAGGGGTCAGAGCAAGGAAAGCAAAATCATGCATCATGCATACCCTGTAGCACAGTTTGAATATCTTACCAAATGCATGTGTTCCTTTTTAAATCTTAAAAAGATGTATATGAAAGGCATCTTTCTTAATATGTGTATGCTTTTAAGATTAGTATACAATATATGTTACATAAAAGAGAAACTAATGACATGCTGAACTATTTCAATCATTTCAAGTACACATGATTTAATAAGTTTATACTATTTTGTGTTGGCAATAACACACTTATTTTTATTAATGGCAGCATTACATATTCAAAATTTGAATGGTACTTATTTTCTGATATTAAGATGGTACAACTGTAACATCTATATTAAATTACTTTTTATTTTAGTTTTAGGAGACTTCCTGAGTCAAAGGGTAAAATCTGTAGCTCATTGTCCCAAACAGCTCTTCAAAGGTGTTAAATAAAAAAAAAAAAAAACCAACGAGGTATCCGTTACCCCACACTTCCTAATCAATACGGTTTAAGTTTTTTTTCCTTTTTGGCTTATTTTTGCTAGTTTTTTTTTTTTTTTGCGGTACGCGGGCCTCTCACTGTTGTGGCCTCTCCCGGAGCACAGGCTCCGGACGTGCAGGCTCAGCGGCCATGGCCCACGGGCCCAGCCGCTCCGCGGCACGTGGGATCTTCCCGGACCGGGGCACAAACCCATGTCCCCCGCATCGGCAGGCGGACTCTCAACCCCTGCGCCACCAGGGAAGCCCTATTTTTGCTAGTTTTAAAGGTAATTAACAGACATTAACATTTCTGTAAATGCAATCAAGGCTGTACAATTTCCAGATGCTGAGTGCAGTATAGATTTTCTGTTATAAACTCTGACAACTTCTCAAGGGTAATCCATGAGATATTTTACCCAATATGGTAAAAAGATCCATATTTTATCATAATCATTAAGAACAGAGTTTCTGGCACCATCAAGAGCAGAATTCTCATCCTCAGAAAAACTGCTTAACTCCTGGGAGCCTCGACTTCATCATACGTAAACTAGAGCTAACACCTACTTACCTCTAAGGCATACTGGGGAATTAGATGAGCTAAATTTGTAGAAAGCTGTTAGCACAGTGCCTACTAAGGGTCCAAGAAATGGTACTATTATAAACTTGTATGTATGTATGCATATCTTAATGAGTTTTTATTAGCTACATTCATTAAAGGTTTTCTCTGACCTACGGTCTACTTTTAGATTTCAGAATACATTTCATTATGCACATTCTATTTTTACTATAACAATTATTGTCATCATCAATTCAAACACATCTTTTGTATCCCTGATGATACTCATCATTTTTTTAATAATCTTAAATCTTTCTTCCCTTCAACATGGGATAAATAACCTACCACATTGCTGTAAATCCCCATCAGAAACCCATGCTGCCCCCAATGACTTACCAAATCTGCTACTTTAGCCAGATCAATCATCATGTTAATGTCACATCCACATTCAATAATGGTGAGTCTGCGCTTTTTACCTATAAGTGAAAAGATGAAAATTTTACTTTTAAAAAGCCTTGGAAAAAATCTGTTAACTCTAATTATTATTTTTAATTGCATCTAGTAAAGCACCTTGTACATTCACAAGAGTATGCCAGAAGTTCATTTTTATAGGAGAAAACTGATCAAATAAAGTAAATATCAAATAAAGTAAACTAGTTTTCTTGTTATGTTCTCTAATTTTAAAATAATATCAAAAGCTACCCATAAGAATCAAGTGCTCAAATACGTAAAATTCCAACTGGAATGGGCAGACAAGTAGGCTTCATGATGGCTGTGATCCTACCGTTCGGCAGTGGGCCAAAGCTTCTATCTCTATCAAAGCTTCCCCTGTTCTCACTACAGCGAAAAAACCCTCAAACCTAATGCAACAGAATGTTCATGGAGCAATCATTATTTCTAAATTAAGCTAAAAGAAATCAGTCAAAATGATGGGAATGCCTTAAAGAAAAAAAAAAAGCCTCAATCCAACTATATTATTACTATGAGAAGAGATTTCAGATTCTACCACTGCCATCTAGGAATTTGTTTCATCCTCCCTCAGACTTTAGAAACATCACCATTTCCCAGAGCAGACAAGTTCTCACAGGAAAAAGAAAGGAAAAACTCCCTCACTTCCACAAGAACGTGGCTTCAGGAGGGCAAACAGGTGCACCTGGTACATAGCAGGTACTCACTATCTGTTAAATGAAGGTGCTCACCATAATCAAGCCAGCCTGCCCAGGCCTGCCGCTGGCAAATCCATACAACAGTTACAATAGGTATACAACTACACCATTATTGTCTCTGGGAATCTATCCTTTTCTGAAGCTACAGCCACCTTAATAAAAGTACAAGAGCAGTAACATGGAGTGACAATATTACTTTACCATTTACCAGTGAAGAAAATGTTAAACAGAGACATGCATGTCCCACAGATGACAACACCTGCCATATCAGTCTGTGACAGCACCTCCTACCTGACACGATTGTTACGGGGCCTCTGATCTCTGTCAGCTTCTGCCTGGTAAAGTTCCGAATGAGGCACTGGATCAAAGTGCTCTTTCCAACTTTTGGGGGCCCCATCACCACTACCACTATTGGTGGGGGCTCTAGTGGAGTTCGATCAACCACTGGAATGTGATGCTTTTTTGTCTTCAAATCCTGAGTCCTATTTGTTTAAAAAAAAAAAAAGTAAATTCACTTTCAAAATATAAAAGGCATCATCTCTAGAAGCACAAACTTTAAAGAGAGCAGAACAGACAATATGTGAATACAATTAGCTTGTTAACTTCTGGCGCCAATCCAAATAACCACTTCAGTAAATACATACAACACAATAGCAGAGCTGAAAACTATACACACCTTAAATCTGATTGCCTTATTAGTTGACTTTAATAGTTTAAAAAGAAAACAAGAGGCAAACATGGAGGCAGTGTACCATAATAAATAAAAGGAGAGGCTATTGGGTTAAATTTGGCTCTCCTACTAGGAGAAGTTAATTCAATAATGTTTAAAGTACACTGCCTTTAAAGTACATATAATAAGGACCCATTAAATAAAGCTGTTTAATACTACATACTCCAATTATATGAAACATATCCAGAAAATAACACAAGCACACCTGTTACCATAGAGATTGTTTAAAGTTTACAAACAAAACAAATTCTATAAAGAAAAACTCTTTTTCTCTTGGACAAAAGAACCCAATCAGTGTGCAGATGCTGGAGGCAAAGTGACGTCCACAGCAAAGACTTCTCACATTTCAGTAAAAGAAATATGACTTGCATCTCCATGTCCTTCAGAGTTGGAACAGACTCGTGAACCCAAACCTCTGGAGAGGCTCCTACTATTTAAAAAGAATAATTGGAAGAACCACTAGACTCCAGCTAAACATACCTGTGAAAGGATCTCGCCATCCGCACAGCAGACTGGACTGCAAATGCTTTGGGGTTTCGCTTCCGGGCATCTTCCTCATCTCCAAGTTGGAGATCCTGCAGATGACGTTTCTTCTTCTTTTCAGCTTTGGGCCCACTGTTTTTCTTTCTATGTTTCTTCTGGTCCTTCGTCTCCATAGTAGCTTTTTACCAATCCACAACTAACTCTAACCTACAGTGAGTTGGGTGGGGGCAGGGGAAGCATTTTACAATCCAGAAAACACCCAGAGAAAAACAGTAAATTTCATTTACTTCTTTACGAAGAGATATATATTTATTTATCCAACAGGTGTGGAAACTGCTTAACATTATCCCGGCTTTTGGCACTTCCCTGGTGGCGCAGTGGTTAAGAATCCACCTGCCAATGCAGGGGACACGGGTTCGAGCCCTGATCTGGGAAGATCCCACGCGCCGCGGAGCAGCTAAGCCCGTGCGCCACAACTACTGAACCTGAGCTCTAGACCTCGCGAGCCACAACTACTGAGCCCTCGTGCCACAACTACTGAAGCCGGCATGCCTAGAACCCGTGGTCCGCAACAACAGAAGCCACCGCAACGAGAAGCCCGTGCACTGCAACGAAGAGCAGCCCTCGCTCACTGCAACTAAAGAAAGCCCGGGCGCAGCGACGAAGACCCAACACAGCCAAAGACAAACAATATAAAATAATTATCACCAATTTCACTTATCTCTATTATGCTATCAATTAGTTACCTCTGCTTAAGTTACTTTTTATTTGTCTTAAATGTCTACATTAGCACTGTCCATTTCTGCAATGATGAAAATATTCTATATTTTCAGCACAGTAGCCACCAGCCACATGTAGCTACTGAGAACTTAAAATGTACCTAGTGAAACTGAGAAACTGAATTTTAAATTTTATTTAATTTTAATTAATTCAACTCTAAATTTAAATAGCCATATGTGACTAGTGGTTATCATACTAACTCAGCCCTAAATATCAACTGGACTAATGAAGTGGCCTCCAAACTTACACTATTTTTAAGATATTTTATTCTGAAAAACTAAATCATTTTAACAACCCTCCAACATAATAGCAGTATTACTTTTACAACTGTTGAATATGTAAAATTTTCAAGTTCTAATACTCATCTATATGCCTTTAAAAAACAGCAGTATCTCCGTGCGTGAGATCTGACTGACTCTGGATGATGCCTGGACACCACATGGATTTGTAGAAACCCTTACAATGATTTCTGAGAGGCCCAGGAATTTATGGCCCATAAGTGGGAAACCACTGGATTAGAGTTCTTTAGAAAATTGGGTCGCATACAATCTGCTGCGCTTGCTTGAAAAAAAGAAGGGGTGGGGTGGGGGGGGGTCACTTCATTCAATTAAGGTACTGAATTCATTTCAGTTCGATATACATTTGCATCGGCCTATAATGCACTAGGCATTGTGCATGGAGATGGCTACAGCTGCGATCTGAACTAACGGAAGAAATACAAACCCATGTCTTCTGTACCATGCTATAAGGGCCGCATCAGAAGTCTGCACAACCGCTGGAGGTCAGCCAGAGGTTTCCCACGGACACACACCAGAGGAAACAGAAAGTCCACATATACCAGCATAATGTCAAAAAATCCTAGCCGGGAGTCAGGAGAGCTGGGTTCTAGGCACGCTTTCACTAAACAGCTGTAAAATTCCAGAGACATTATTTTTCATCTCCACTATATTTGGGTTCCGACTTGTACTGATGCCTTCCTCCTTTTTTCGGGGTATAGGGGTGGGAAAAGCACAATTTGGAGTCCACAGATCTGGCTCCGGTTTAAGTCACCTGCTAGGATTACCCCGGTAGGAAACGACCTCTCACCTCTCCCTGTCACCTCTCCTCCCGGTACCGGCTCTCTGCGTGAATTCATTCAGCACTTCTCCGGCAGGTACCAAATATGTCTGCCCGGGCCACGAGGCGCTGCCCGGGGGCAGACTGTCCGGGAGAACCGAGCGAGGACCTTACCACGCGCGCGACTCGCGACCCTCCCGGAGTCCCAGCCCCGAAGACCCCACCGCCGCCGCCTAACCCAGCACGCGACCGTTACCGGGAACGCAACTGCGGCTCCTCCTCAGGCCTTCACAGACAGCGCCGGAAACGGAAATGCAACGTACCCGAGGACTCTACACGCCGGCGGGAAACAAGGAGGCCAAAGAAAGAGAACTGCGGAGGGACGACTTTCAGGGGAAAGCCGAAGGACGGCTCGTGATTGGCTGAGGGCGGACGCCGGCAAACTCTGCGCGGTGCTCTCCACCTGGAGCCCCGCCCCGCCCCGCCCCGCCCCGCCGCTTCGCAGCGCAGCGTCCGCACTGCACTGGTGATACCCTGAGTCTTCGAGCCCCGGGTGCAGCGCACGACCGAGTTCACCCGGAGGCCGTGGTGACGGTGCGGCATGGTACCCGCTCCCTGGTTCGGGACAAAAGCCAGAAATAACACATTTATCCTGGTCATCCCGGAGTCACTGCGCCGGCCCACTCCTAAAGCCCCAGGCACTGCGTCCTCCGACTGGCCCAATGGAATAGCACTCGGCTGGGAGTCTCAATGGCTGGTCCGCTTGCTCATCCTTAAAGATGACAGAGCTGGAGATTTCCCGGACGTCTTTAGTGCTAGGACCCTCTTTTGCTGGGACCAACAGACTCTTAGGGCAGGGACAGACTCTGACCCAGCACGAAATGCTTTGGCCTTTCTCTGTTGCAGGAAAAGCTTTCCCTGGGAGATGCCCGTCTTGCCGTTTTCTTGAAGCACAGCTTTGCCTTCCCAGGGCTCTGCCCATTCCCACCTCTCGGGTGAGCTGGAATGCCCTAGTGCCTACAAAGCTAGGTACATTTTCAGAGTTTGAATCTCCCTCTTGTCTTGGAGGCTTTCTTTTCAATATGATCCCACCAAAGCACCCGAGGCTCAGTTCTTCTACCTCACAAAACTAGGCTCATGTATGCTTCATGCCTTTTCACAGCGGACCTGTTCTCTTCCTCAGCATCCCACAGGTATTCACTCTGCCTACACTACACATTCTGTGCTGTGCTTGGGAGGCTACTGTATAGGGCACACACTTCTCTCATCTGTGAAGAGCTTATAATTTTGTGACACCCTGCAACACTGTTCCCCTCACTTCTTGGAGATTTCAGTGTACAGGTACGTAATCCTTCTAACAACCTCTTGGCTCCATGAATCCCACTCTTATCCTCTTTCTTACCTCAGACTCTCACTCTCCCTGTGATCACACATCCTAGACTTTGTCCCGTTCAAGGAATGGAAACCTGGAAGCATCCCACTATAACCACCACCTGCTTTCTTTATAAGTTATAATGCCCTCTAATGCCTGTTATAATGCCCTCTATAACCTGTTATAATACAGGTTATAATGCCCTCTAATGCCCTGAAATCAAGACTTCGTAACCCTGCCCACACCTCCAACCCACATCGTACTACCTTATTCCCTTATGACTTCTCCCTCCCTAGTAACCTAGCTTAAACTCCATGGTCAATCATTATCAGCAGTGTCTTGCATCCTCAACTCCCTCACCTCCCTGTCGCCTCATCATACCTGTTTGGTAAATTGAGAGCCCTGGATAAAGCCAATTGCCCATCTACTCCATACTACAGCAGTGCATGGCTGGAGGAAAACCCAGAACCATGCTGACTACCCTCACTTTAATAATTCTAACTTTGCCTGGTCTATGCCATTCTTCTAAATGTGTATTTCACACCTCCTCTTCTCTCTTCAATCCTTCTCACCACCTCCCCCTTCCTTGCTTTCTACTTCACTGAGAAAATGGAAGTGGAGACTCCCGCCACCAAAGACTTCCACCACATCCAGCTGTGTCCCTCTCTGCTGCCTGCCTGTTACTGTAGATGAACTACCCCTGTGTCCACCTAAAGGAATTCTGTACTTGAGTGCTGGATCCCATCATCCCTTACTACTCCAGGGCGTCACTCCAGCCCGTCTATTCTCTCCCCAGCATCATCAGTCTTTATTGAACTATTCCCATCACACAGCACGTAGTTATTTCTCTCATCTTCAAAACGAACTCCACTTGACCCCATTTCCTCTGTCTGTTACTGCACCTTTCCCCTACTCCCCTTTGAGGCAAAATTTCACAAAAGAACTGTCAATATGTTTTCTGGTTCCTCTCCTCCTATTCTTTGATTCACTTTGCTCCCAGAATACCACCTACCACCCTGGCTCCTCCTCCACGGTGGCCTTTGCTGGTTCTCCCACTCCTGCCTGACCTATTAAAGTGACAGCCCACAGGGCTCAGCCTTTGGTCTTCTTCTGTGTCTATACTTATTCCCTTGGTGATTTCATTCTGTCTTTTAGTTTTATATCCTATCTGTATCAGTCACTGATTGACTGTAACTGTGCTACAAATTCATCCTTCATTACCCACTCTGCAAAAATGGAGTTAGGCCCTTTATATTTACTTTGACACTGGTATGATGTTAGGTTTTGTCAATAGAGGGTGACGGAGAGACTTTGCAGGAGGAAGCAGTCTTTCTTCCTGGTTCTGCTGTGCTTCCTGGCTGGGCTTCTGAAGGTGGGTACTTCTCCAGGGCCAGCTCCTCCGGTATGTGGTGGCCAGCAGCCCCCCATTCCCCCATCCCAACTTCCCAGCAGTTCTGTCGTGGCGTGACTCTCCCAAGACACCGCCCCTTTCCCCAGCACCTAAAGAGGGATTTCCAACAAGTTCCAGTGATGCAGCACCACAGGGACTCCCCTGACACTGGTAGGCCATGGCCACACCCCTCCAATGAGGTCTGGATCTCAGCGGTTGGGGGGCAAGTATGGGGCTGGGGGAGGGACCTCTTCCTGGGCCCTCCACCTCCACCCTAGGGTAGCGGCTGCTCCTCACATCTGCTGTTCTTATAGGCTTTAGAGTTCTCTTTACTTCTTACTAAGTCCATTACTCATTTCTCTAATTCCCTGTTGTAGTTAATAATTCTTGGGGTTTTTTGCACAGTTAATTCAGTAATTTTATATTCTCCTTTTATCATTTGTTATAAGTTTCTTAAATAAGAGAATTTCATAGGCTATGATATGTCACCAATGACATGTACAAAATAAGTTATAGGAAGAGATTATGTTTACACACACTTCAGCAATAGTGATATGGATGATTTATTCTGGAACACACTACAAGCCTTAAAATTCAGTAATTGGGAAATTAAAGGCCAAAAATATGCAGATTTGTAGCAAAACACACTGCAGAATAAATCAAATATCTCTCAGCAATGGAAAATAATAACCACTATTTAATTGTTAAACAGTAAAAATAGCTAACATTTATTTAGCATGTGAAAGACACCTTAGTAAGCATTTTACATTTCATCTCATTTATTCCTCACAAAACCACTGTCAGTAAGGTATATTTTTATTGTCAATTTATTACTAAGGAAAATGAGGCAAAGAGAGCTTTAGTAGCTGGTGATTTCTTAACAGTGTCAGGATCAAGACTTAAACCAGGTAGTTTGACACCAAGGCTAATACAGGAGAAATGAGAAACTAATATTTCTCGAGAAAATACTTCAAACACACTGAAAACTAAGCATCTGTATTATAACTCTTCCTGTAGTATTATAAAATAGAATCCAAACTGGATTGGGCAAATGGAGAATGTATTGGTTAATAGAGCTGACAGGCCCAAGAGTATAAATTACTTCAAGAAAAGCTTGATTCAAGGGCACACAATGGCACATCTCTCCATTTGCGGTTATGTTTTCCTTTATCATGGATTCTGTATTTAGGCTTCATTTGGTATCAAGATGGATCTCAGCAGCAATAAGTCCACATCCACCAGGTTAAATTTCAAAGAGGAAAGGGAAGGAGAGGGTTGAGGAAGAAGGGAAATGAGAAAGAGATACTTCCACAGAAGTCCTAGCTTGTAACTGTTGAATTGTAAAATACCATCCTGTAATAATTCTTAACATAAACTTTGCCTGTTCAAATTACAGTGTGGTTTCTTTTTCCCAATTGGACCCTGATCAATATATCATTTGCCAACGACTCCCAAATTTGTATCAATGACTCAGACCTCTCTCCTGAACTCCAGCCACCTCCCTGACAATCCAGCTGGATGTCAAATAGACATCTCAAACGTAACAGGCCCTAATGGAACTAATGATCTTCTCTCTAACCGGCTGCCCAGCTTTTATCTCAGGTGATGACAGTTCTGTCCATAAACATGATTAGGCCAAACGCCGTGAACACATCCTGGCCTCCTCTCTTTTTCTATCCTCCATATCCAACCTGTCAGGAAATTCCTGTTGATCCTACCTTTAAAATATAACCAGTATCCAACCACGTATCACCATCTCCAATACTCCTGCTCTGGGCTGAGCCCCATCTTACCACACATGGGTTACTGCACGACCTCTTAGTCCTCCTCCAACCACCCTTACCCTTGCACAGTCACTTCACAATGCAGCAGCCAGAGTGATCCTGTAAAAACGTAAGGCATCAATCGCAATTTAAACTGGTATAAACACCTTGGAAGATGGTTTGGCATATTTATCATTACTGAGCATACACCTACTCTACAAGCCAGCGACAGAAATATATACTGAAAGACATATACAAGAATGTTCATAGCACTGTCCAAACTTGGAAAACCCCAAAAGTCCATCAATAGAAGCAGGAATAAACTATAGTATATTCATACAATGGAATAATACATAACGATGAAAATAAGCTGCCTTGAGCAACAACACAGATGATATTTAGCAAAAGAAGCAAGACACAAGAGAATATAGTGTATGGCTCCATTTATATAAAATTTGAAACTAGGCAATAGAAGTCAAGATAATTTACTTTTGTAGAGGAGGGGATGTATGACTAGGTTGGGTCCTGGGGACAGCTTCTCGAATGCCAGTGACGTTCTCTTTCCTCATCTGGTGCTAACTGATGGGTATGTTTACTTTGTAAATATTTATTGGGCTGTACACTTGTGCTTTGTGTGCTTTTTTTTTTAACATCTTTATTGGGGTATAATTGCTTTACAATGGTGTGTTAGTTTCTGCTTTATAACAAAGTGAATCAGTTATACATATACATATGTTCCCATATCTCTTCCCTCTTGCGTTTCCCTCCCTCCCACATGTGTGCTTTCTGAGTGTATATTATATTTAATTTTCAAGTTTATAAAACAAGTAAGATCATGTCATTCATCTGCTCAAAGCCCTTCAACGGCATCCATTTCACTTCAGGAAAAAGTCAAAATCCTTACAATAACTTCCCAGCTCTGCAGACTTCAGTCCTATCTTCTCAGACCTCATTTCCTATTACACTCTCCTTTGCTCACTGGACTTCAGTGCCACTGGCCTCCTTGCTCTTCGTTGAAGATGCAGGCATGTTCCTGCCTTTGAGTCTCTGCACTGGTTTCTCTTCCTTCAGATATTCATGTAGCCAGTTCCTTCACCTCCTTTAAGCTTTTGCTCAACTGTCCCCTCTCTCTGAAGCCTTTTCTGACTTCCCACCCTCACTCCTAGTGCTCTTATCCTGACCTAATTTTTATAGCATTTATCATCTTGAAACATACAAACATGTAATTAACTATCTCTCTCTGCTAAAGGCAGGGAATTTTGTATGTTTTATTCACTGGTACAAGTGGCTAGAACAGTGCCTGGCATATATAATACCTGTCTGTTGAATAATGAATGGATTTAAATGAAAATGTGGTGGCATCTTCTGACATGATCCCAATGACCCCCATCCCCTGGTATTCACACCTTTGAATTCACCCTGGAGTTCGAAGCCGGACCTACTGACTCGCTTCTAATGAATGGAATCTAACAAAAGTGATTGGATGTCACTTCCGTGGTTACGTTATAAATGACTGTGACTTCCTTCCTGTGGGTATACTCTCTCCTGCCATCTCAGAGTGCACACTTTCATGAAGCAGGCTGAGGACAGCCTCCAAGTGTTCCTCTCAAGTGAGGGACTGAGGCCCTCAGGCTAAGAGCCTGCACAGACCTGAATCCTGCCAACAACCATGGTGAGTGAGCCTTGAAGCTTATCTTTCCCCAGTCGACCTTTGAGATGATAACAGCCAAGACTGTGGTCTGTCAGAGACCCTAGGCCAGAGGGACCCATCTAAGCTGTGCCCAGATCCTGACCCACAGAAACTGTGAGATAAAAGTGTTGCTGTAAGCCACTAAGTTTTGGGGTAATTTGTTACACAGCAATAAATAACTAATACAGGAAAACAAAACATGAACCTGTTAAACAATAAAGATAGAAAGCAGAAGTCAGAGAAAAAACATGAATGCGTATAAGTACCTACAATTTGACAGGCACTTCCAGATGCTTTTAATATGTTATCTCAAAAATGGATATACAGTAGGTGACATGTTAGAGTTCTCCAGAGAAACAGAATAGGGGTGTGTGTGTGTATGGAGAGAGAGAGAGAGAGAGAGAGAGAGAGAGAGAGTGAGAGAGAGATCTATTTTAAGGGACTGGCACACATGATTGTGGGAATGGCAAGTCTGAAATGTGCAGGGTAAGCCACCAGTCTGAGACCTAGGGAAGAATTAATGTTGCAGCCTGAGTCTCTAGAGACAGAATTCCCTCTCTTAAGGCCTTCAACTGATAGGATGAGGCCCACCCACGTTATGGAACGTAATCTGGTTAACAAAGTCTACTTATTTAAATGTTCATCTCATCTCAAAAAAAAAAAAACAACCCTGCAGAGCAACATCAGAACTGGTGTTTGATGAATTATATGTGACCTACTCAAGTTGACACATAAAATTGACTATCACAAATGGCAAAGCTATCGGATTTTAGGTAAGGGAAAGAACATCATGGGCTAGAGCTGTCAGGGCATTTTTCAGAAGATTCATCAAAAATGGGTTAACAGGGACTTCCCTGGAGGCGCAGTAGTTAAGAATCCACCTGCCAATGCAGGGGATACGGGTTCCAGCCCTGGTCCAGGAAGATCCCACATGCCACAGAGCAACTAAGCCTGTGTGCCACAACTGCTGAGCCTGCGCTCTAGAGCCCACGAGCCACAACTACTGAGCCTGCGTGCCACAACTACTGAAGCCCGCATACCTAGAGCCCCTGCTCTGCAACAAGAGAAGCCACCACAATGAGAAGCCCAAGCATTGCAACGAAGAGTAGTCCCCGGTCGCCGCAACTAGGGAAAGCCCACACGCAGCAACGAAGACCCAACGCAGCCAAAAATAAAAATTAATTAATTTAAAAAAATGGGTTAACATAGGGACTTCCCTGGCGGTCCAGTGGTTAAGACTCTGCACTCCCAATGCAGGGTGCATGGGTTCGATCCCTGGTCAGGGAACCAAGATCCCACATGTCGCAGCCCCCCCCTCAAAAAAAAACGGTTAACACGGTTGAAGAAGATAAGGAAGAGGTTTACATATGAGAAAAAGACACATGAGCAAAGACTGCAAGCATTTAGGGTAAAGAGAATTAATATTTTTGTCTATCAAGTACTTATTTCTTTGCATTATGAAACAGTGCAATGCCCCTGGCCACCAGTATAAGAAAATGCAATGTAAAAAATACATATATGGGGCTTCCCTGGTGGCACAGTGGTTGATTGTCCGCCTGCCGATGCAGGGGACATGGGTTCGTGCCCTGGTCTGGGAGGATCCCACATGCCGCGGAGCGGCTGGGCCCGTGAGCCATGGCCGCTGAGCCTGCGCGTCCGGAGCCTGTGCTCCGCAACGGGAGAGGCCACAACAGTGAGAGGCCCGCGTACCGCAATAAAAAAAAAAAAATATATATATATATATGATACAAAGAATGAAACACTGGCATACACATTACCCAACTTAAGGAAAATAATATAACCAATAACCTTAAAGCTCCCTGTGTGCCCTCCTCAATGAGATCCTGAAAAAAGCAACCCTTATTAATAATTTTATCATTATGAATATCATATCATTATAGTTTTATTGCTATGTACACTTCCATAAATTATGTATTAAGTTAAATATTTTTAGACTGCTACATAGTATTCTATTATATGAATATAATATTATAAATTTATTCACTCTTCTGTCTACTATATGTTTGGGTTGCTACTAGCTTTGGGTTTTGCTCTTATAAACAATGTCTCTTGGTACCTATGTGAAATTGCCAATCAGAGGAGCTCACGTGATACTGCCAAACGATTCTCAAAGTAAGTCTACCACAACGATGAGCTAATGCTACACGCACATTAGAATGACTAAATTTTTAAAAAAATCTACAAGACCAAATGGTGGTGAGGCCGCGGAGCAACAGGAATGCTCATTCATTGCTGGTGGAAATGCAAAATGGTGCAGCCCCTTCGCAAGATAGTTCGGCTATTTCTTACAAAGCTAAATATACCCTTACCACACAATATGGCAATCATGCTCCTAGGTATTTGGCCAACTTACTTGAAATTTATCTCCATGCAAAAACGTATTCATAATAACCCAAAAGTGAAGCAATCAAGATGTCCCTCCACAGGTGAATGTATAAGTATGATACATCCAGACATTGCAATATTATTCAGTGTTGAAAGGGAATCACACAACAATATGAATGAATTTTAAATGCCTTTTGCTAAGTGAAAGCAGTCAGCCTCCAAAATATGACATTGCAGAAAAGGCAAAACTCTAAGGATGGAGAACAGATCAGTAGTTGCCTTATTATTGTCAGTAACCCTTATTTCAACAAAAGGACAGTGGGGTCAAAAGAACACAGGAGTCATTTTGAAAGGACTCCCAGTGACCAAAGATGGGACCATTTAAGCATAGAATAGACTGCAATTGATTGAAAACCTTTAAATATGTAAAAGTCCAAGAATTCAAATAATACACAGGAGATAGATGGAGAGGGAGCAGAAGAAAAACAGAACTTCGTTGGTCAGCATTGGAGATAGCTAGAAAATCAACCCTCTCCTCTGAAATTAATGATGGAGAATTTTCCTTTAAATAACTCCAACCATAAATACGGAAATGATCTAATTAGAAAAATACATTTTTGACCCTCATGAAACAATTGTTTCATGCAATAATTATTAATGATGATATAAGGATTAGAAGAAAGTTGATGGGGAACTTTACAAAACCACCAAGCTGTCATCACCTAAAACCAGTGATCAATCTTAGGGTCACTATAAGTGTGAGTGTCAAAGATTATACGAGTGTCTACTCATATGATGATGACGACGTATACGGCACCACCTTTCGTGTCAAAGATTATACGAGTGTCTACTCATATGATGATGATGACGTATACGGCACCACCTTTCAAGTATTTGGGCCCTCAAAAGCTGAACCTGAATCTAGTCAAGCCTTCAGTTCTAACTTCCCGCTTATAGGAAATACAAGAGATTTGAGAACAATTTCAAATGCCACCACCAGGAAGCAATCAGCCAAATCAACAATCAAGCAATATATTACAGGGCAATGGACCTGTTTTCTTCAAGTCAATGGCATAAAAAAGAGGGGTGGGAGACAGCATTCAATTTAATAAAGACTTGAGAGACCTAACCACCAAATGCATAGTGTGGACTGTGTTTGAATCCCGATTTGAACACACCAACTATAAAAAGATATTTTTGAGACCATCAGGAATTCTGAGTGTAGACTGGACACTAAATAACATTAAAGAATTACTAAAGTTATTGGGTTTGATAACAGCACTGTGGTGTTATACAAGAAAATTTCTATTTTTTAGGATCCATACTGGAGTATGTAGGAGTAACATGACATGGTATCAGAGATTTGCTTTAAAAGTTGACAAGAAAACATAAAAGAAAAAAAGATAAAAGAAGTGTATCAAAATGTTGATATTTGTTGATCCAAGTGAAGGGTATCATCCAATCCCCCCTACTTTTGTATATATTTTTTTAAACTTCTATAATGAAAAGCTTTTTAAATGGCCTCTCTCCTTTGGCCTCACATTATCCAGCAGCCACATACTTTTTCCTTCTTCCCTCATAAAGAGATGCTTCTTAAAAGTGTTGTCAATTTCCAGTCTCCATTTTCTCACTTTACCTTACTTTTCAATGCACTACAATTTTGATTTCACACCCACGGCTCTAAATTACCTTCAGTAAATTCCCCAGTGATTTCTGTGTCATCACATTGCAAAGTTTCAATTTTTATTTCATTAGATGTCCAAGGACCATTGAAGAGTTACACATTTTGCTCAAAAGTGACTTCCTTGGGCTTCATGTATATATATATATATAT
>NW_020175058.1:91489-109490 GCF_003031525.2 Neophocaena asiaeorientalis asiaeorientalis
TATATATATATATATTCTCCTGATTCTGATTCTCTGGAGAACCCTATCATCTTTTTTTACTATATTGAATACCTTCTGTGCTTACTGGCTGCTTCCACCACAAGAATGCAAGCTCTGTTCAGATTAGAACTTTGTCTCGTTTGCTCACTTTGTGCCTAAACCATAGAACAGGATCTGGCACACAGTTGACGCTCAGTAAATAATTACAAAAGCGACAGAACATTTTATTAATATTTTAAAATACTTTTGACAGGTCAGTTTTTAAATTCTAAATCTTGCATCCATGTGAAACTTTTTGTTACATGCTAAAGATCTAGCCTTACCGAGATAGTTAGCAGTACTTTTTAAAGCCACTAGTATTTGGTATCCCAGGAGCTAGGAAACCCATCCCAAGAAACTCCACCAAATTTCATCACATTTTTGGTACCTAGACATTGGGTGAATTGCTCTTTCTCAAAATCCTCTACATCTGCGAATGTTCCTGGCGTTCCAGAAAATCATCTTTCTGACTGCAAGGTAAGGCTGGAATTCAGTAAGACACTATCAGGCTAGTTTTCCTTCGAGGGCTTTGTAGGCACTGGCTTCATAAATAGACCTTGTTCCTTAAAAATGACATCATACCCAGGACTTCCTTGGCAGTCCAGGGAACTGGACTGTTTTAATGTTTCAGTTTCAGTTTACAAAAGCAGAGTCTACTAAATTGTTTTGGATTATAAATAGAAAAGTTTCCTCACAAATCCAGTGAATTATTTTGCTAGGCTGCTGTAACAAAATACCAAAGGCTGAGTGGCTTAAACAACAGAAATGTATTTTCTCACCATTCTGAAGGCTAGAAGTCCAAGATCAAGGTGTCAGTAGGTTTGGTTTCTCAAGAGGCCTCTCTCCCTTGGCTTGCAGATGGCAACCTTCTTGCTGTGTCCTCATGTGGACTTTCCCGTGTGTGTGTGTTTGTGTGTGCTCCTAATGTCTCTTTGTGTGTCCAAATTTCCTCTTCTTATAAAGACATCAGTCAGATTCATTAAGGCCACCCTAAAGACCTCATTTTAACTTAATCATATCTTTAAAGATCTTATGTCCAAATACTGTCATGTTTGGGGTACTGGGTGTTGGGACTTCAATATATGAATTTTGGGGGAACACGATTCATCCCATAACATACAGGAAATAGAAAATTAAAACAACATAAAATATTCCTATGAACAGCAATAATAAAATTTTTCTCATCAATTCATTTGATCCAATGTAATATATTCTTGTTCCTCTGGGTCTTGGGTTACTAGCCTGCTCTCCTGAAGCCATCTACTTTTGGGCTGAAGAGTCTTGGAAATCCCGAGTCCACTGGTAAAGTCTGAAAGTTGTCCAAGTGATGTTATCTCAGAAGCTGTAACCAGGGTCTATTCTTTGAAGTATCCATCATTGAAGTACTTTGGACAGTACTGTACCATGAGGCTCCATGACTGTCCTTTGCTGAAGACAGAAACTCTGATCTGTTGAGCTTATAGCAGAGTGCTCAGGCAAGCCTCAGAATGAAAAACTACCTGCAGATGACAGACACTTGGTGGCTGTGGTAAATTTATATCTGTAGCAAATAATAACAGAATGAGAACACACTTCTCTGTTGAAGAATTGTACGTAACTACTTCATAAGAATTTTATTCCTAAGGTTATAAACATGTTATCAACAGAGAGGGCACTGACAAATCTCCAGAGATATCCATAAAGTATAAAATTTCTGAAATATTTATATCAATAACACTTTACCTTTACAAATTTAACCTAGGGCAGATTGAGGAGTATCTCTTCTGATTTGTTAACTCTTCGCATGCAACTTTTACAATAGTAACTCATCAAACAAGCCTAGTTGTTACTAGCATCTCTCCTAAGTTGAAGGAACAGATCTTTGTGATTTTTATTTGAAAAAAACCTCAGACAGTTCTAGGTGTTAAAGCTATCCTGCCCACACAAAGATCATTGTCCTTACCTATCCTCAAGCAGAAAGAGACCTGATATCTTGTCCTTTATCCCTCACTTCAGAGGAAAAGGGCCAACGAGGGAAAGCTCCTTGTTCTGTGTTAAGAAAGATCACAAGACAAGGAAGGATCAGATGGATTCCCTTGAACCTCTCTTGGAGCCATCTACATGATTTTTCATGGCCACTTAAGTTGTCAATAAGAGCAATTGCTGAGTCCACACATTTGATCACAAAATTCCAAATGAAGCTCTGACACTCAGCTCCAACTCTTTAACCTTGCTCTCCAGGCAGACTGAACCAGTGACATGGTGATTGGGGGGCATAGTCTAGGACATCTGAGAGCTTCCTGGGGGTCTCATTTGAACTGCATTCTTGAGTTATCAACTTTTCAGAGTATATGATGGAAGCTACTGACACTCCCAAGGAACATGCAGTTCGTGTATGAACAAGATTATAAAAATCTGGGGTTGCTGGTTAGGAAGTATGCTGAATTAACAATGTCAGTTTCCTCATACCTGCTTATGAAACCCTGAATATATTCCAAAGGGGAGATGGTGGGAGCTCCAGAACCCACTGACCTCCAAACCCAACATCATTGCATGGAACTGAAATTCCAGGAGTGTAAAGTGACCAGATGAGGCAAACCATTTTTTATGCACGATTCTGGTGCTCAAGCTGAAAAAAGAATTCTTATTTACACAACTTATGACAATATTCACTATATCAGTGCCAGTACAAGATTCACTGATGGCATCTTCAAGATGACACCAACACATGTCAATTATTTACTGTCCACAGTCTAGTACTGGGTTATACTATGCCACTGATTTATGCACTGACAATGAAAGGATGAGAAGACACAGATAAACATGTATGAGAAAGTACCTGAATTTGCATGGGAAAGAAACCTCAACATTAACCCTTCGTCACGCATGATGAATTTCAAGATTGCAAATATCAGTAAGATTCAATTACCCCTACCAAGTGCATAAGTAAAAGGATGCTTGTTACACAATCACTGTGGTAAAAAACGTCTTCTTTGGATCTAACGCCAGGGTATATGACAATGTACAGTAACACCTGTACATCCCTGTTGTTTGAACTTCCATTTGCCTATGGAAGTTATAAATGAAACTTTTGAGTACACTGTGGAGACTGCAAAAGAAAATTTAGATACCTAATGGATTATGTAGAGAGAGTGTTTGTTCATGGAAGGCATGGCAGAAGCAGAAAACCAGAAACTGCAAGATTTCCACCAGAAACTTGGAATGTGTATACATCAGTACTAACTGGTGATCAGAGGACAAACAACACAGTGAGAGGCTGGCATAACACATTTCCAAAGCTGATGGTAGTGCATCATCCTTCAATTTGGAGATTTACCGAAGTGTTAAAGGATGAATAGCAAAGCAATGAATAAGTTATCACCCAGTTCTTGGTGGTCACATTCAAAGAGGGCCACCAATTTCACAACGATACTAACAAAATCAAATTCATATAACCAAAATTGTTAGCAGATATAACGAACATGAAACCAATAATCAGGTCAATATATACTCAGGAGCAGTTGGTCATCGACTGAAGAGTAAACCTGCCAAACTTCACGACGAGGAAGAATAAATGTGAAATCCAAAATCCATCATGAATTACAACAAAAATTACATAAATTTTTAATGAAGTTAAATGTTTGCATTATTTAATGGATCAGGGACAAAATGTCTCAATGGATGTTTTGGACAGGACCAAATGTCCTGAAAGGGTTCCAGGACCCACATCAGATACCAAAATTCGTGGATGCTGAAATCCCTTATATAAAATGGTGTATTACTTGCATATAATTTATGCATACCTTCTCATGTACTTTAAACCAACTCCAGATTAAATACTACCCAATACAATGCAAATAATATGTAAATAGTTGTAAACACAATGTAAATGGTATGTAAACAGTGCTGGCATGCAGTAAATTCAAGTTTTGCTTTTAGGAACTTTCCAGAATTTATTTTTCAAATATTTTCAATTCGTGGTTGGTTGAATGCATAGATGTAGAACCCTCGGGTATGGAGGGCCAGCTGTATCTTACAATTTTATTTAACAGTCATAGTCAAAAAGCTGAAAATAAATTAGGTTAGATCATTATCTCCTGTATCATACAAAGGAAAGGTGGACAGTGAAACAAAAACAACATTCTGCTGGCATGGAACAAGTGAGAGACAGCTGGTGAATAACTAATCCCAAGTCTGTAAAAGCTCCTACAAATCTGTTGCAAGGAAATTATGCTACTCATAGAAAAGCTAACACTACACTCTACCCAATGGTCTAAGTACTTTACATTTACTAACTTACCTAATCTCCACTAGAACCCTGTGGGGTAGGTAATATCATTATCATCATTTTGCAAATAAGGAACTGTAGAACAGATAAGGGATTTGGCCCAGGTCACACAGCTAATATGCAGTAGAACTGGGGTTTGAGTCTAGTAACTCTGGTTCCAGAGTCCATGCTCTTAACTGCTATATCAGAGGTTAGAAAACTTTGGCCCACAGGCCAAACCTGGCCAACAACCTGTTTTCCAATGGGCCATGAGCTAAGAATGGTTTTCACAGGTTGTAAAAAAAAAAGTGACAGAAAGCACATGTGGCCTACAAGGTTAAAATATTTACTATATGGCCTTTTACAGAAAACGTCTGCCAACTTCTACACCATACCATGGTTGCTAATACTAGGAAGTAAAGACAACGATATATAGCATGTTACTATACAAATAATTCCTAATTCCATCTAAACTGGGCTGGTACACTCAAACCTACTTAGGGTCCCCATTTAAACATTTCAGGATATTGAAAGAGGGGGTTGTTTTCTCAAGCATTACTGTTCACAGCTGCTTTCTTAAATTCAGGCTTATGCTAGAGGTAAAAATTGTGAACTTAGCCTCTATTTTGTATGTAAATAATTGTTATTAGAGAAACATGTGGCTGGCAAAAATACTGTTAGCTTCTTTACTGAACAGACCATTCAGTAACAATGGCCATACCCATTAATATACACCAGGACATAGTAGAGAAGATGTGTGTACAGTTGACCTTTGAACAACACAGGTTTGAGCTGTGTGGTTCTACTTATATGTGGATTTTTTTCAATAGTAAATACTACAGGACTATATGATATATGGTTGGTTGAATCTGTGAATGTGGAACCATGATACAGAGGCCAACTATAATTTATACTATTATTTTCAACTGCACGGAGGTTCAGTGTCCCTAACCCCTGTGTTATTCAAGGGTCAACTGTAGCATGATACTTTAAATGTGTCACATATAATCTCACATAAAATATATATTGTGTTTGGACTTCCCTGGTGACACAGTGGTTAAGAATCCATCTTCCAATGCACGGGACACGGGTTCAAGCCCTGGTCTGGGAAGATCCCACATGCCACGAAGCAACTGAGCCCATGCGCCACAACTACTGAGCCTGCACTCTAGAGCCTGTGAGCCACAACTACAGAGCCCATGTGCCACAACTACTGAAGCCCACGTGCCTACAGCCCGTGCTCCACAACAAGAGAAGCCACCACAATGAGAAGCCCACACGCGCACCGCAACAAAGAGTAGCCCCTGCTCTCCACACCTAGAGAAAAGCCCACACGCAGCAATGAAGACCCAACGCAGCCAAAAATAAACTAATTAATTAAAAAATATATATATAGTGTTAAAATATAAAAGACTGCAGTGACATTTACAATGATAATTA
Source organism: Neophocaena asiaeorientalis asiaeorientalis (assembly GCF_003031525.2). Classification (NCBI taxonomy): domain Eukaryota; kingdom Metazoa; phylum Chordata; class Mammalia; order Artiodactyla; family Phocoenidae; genus Neophocaena; species Neophocaena asiaeorientalis. The sequence goes on from NW_020175058.1 coordinate 97,215, forward strand.
TGTCATAATGGTCATTAAATTAAGGATCTTGATGTTTTAGTTTGATTCTATTGGGTTCCAGTGAAAATTTTAAACACAGAAAATATTATACAATACACTCACATATAAAAGTCTCCCACAGTTCAAGGACTTTTCACACATACATAACGCTGTATACATGATTCATTCAAAATATTTGTGATATTTTACAAAAACACATGTACTACAGCGGCTACATACACATAAATATTTTATTATATTTAGCAAAAGTTTTGTTACCAAAACAAACATTTTTCTAAAAAAAAAATTTCTGTTTTCTAAATTGTTTCCCTCAGTAAAAATTCTCTGAAATATAATAAAGTATGTTTTACTGAAAACTTTCAGAAAGCCAAACGTTTATAAAGTTTTACCGTACTCTGATTTACCTGAGGTTCAGTGAAATATCACACCTTTTAGTAAAGCCTTTCTACATTTGTTGTAACCAATAGATTTCTTGACTCTGATTTTTCCCATTACAGTGAGTTTGATTCATGGATGAGGCTTCTAAGCATTCAGGATTTTGACAGGAGTCTCCACCCTTGTGTGAGTTCACCGAGATACAGTGCATACAGACCTCTCAATGGAAGGCAACTACATTCCTACCCCGCAGAGAACACAGAACACAAAGGACTGCCACGGAGCCCATTATGTCTCAGACCTAGAAGTGAATGACATCATTACGCTCACATCCCATTGGCCAGTTCTCATTCACATTGTCCCACGTGGATGCAAGAGAAACTCAGAAATACAGACTAGCAATGTGCTCAGTAGCAAAATGAAATGTATCTTGATAAAAACACTGCCAGGGTTTCTTCCGTGTGAGTTCTCTGATATAAACTGAAGGCTAACTTCTGGCAGAAGGACTTCTCACATTCATTACATGCATAGAGTTTCTTCCCCAGATATAGTTTCTGTCATACCAAAGGCTCTGAATTGTGGGAGGAGTGTTTTGTATAAATGTCTTTACATTGTTTCTCTTCTGTGTGTATTCCCTGATGTGTGGCAAGAGTGGGTCTGTGGCTGAAGGTCTTCCCACACTCATTACAATTATAGGGTTTCTCCCCTGAGTGAATTCTCTTATGTTTAACGAGGGATGAACTATTATAGAAAGATTTTCCACATTCGTTACAATCATAGGGCTTCTCTCCTGTGTGTGTTCTCTGATGTACATTGAAGGAGGCCTTCTGGCAAAACATTCTCCCACGTTCGTTACATTCAAAAGGTCTCTCCCCTGTATGAATTCTCTGATGTGGAATGAGTTGTGACTTTTGGCAGAAAGCTTTCCTGCATTTGTTACATTCAAAGGGTTTCTCCCCGGTATGAATCCTCTGATGTTTACTGAGGGTTGACTTCTCAGAAAAGGTTTTCCTATATTCAACACATTCGTAAGGTTTCTCCCCTGTATGAGTTCTCTGGTGTTTAAGGAGAACTGACATCCCACAGAAGGTCTTCCTACATTCACTGCATTCATATATTTTCTTCCCGTGTGAAGTCTTTGATGTTTATTGAGGGTTGACTTCATATAATACATCTTCCCACATTCACTACATTCGTAGAGCTTCTCCCCTGAGCCTATTCTCTGATGTATAGTAAGTTTTGACTTTATACTGAAGAATTTCTCAAACTCATAACATTTACAAGGTTCTTCTCCTGTGTGAGGCCTCTGATGCACAGTCAAGTCTGACTTTTGGGAGAAAGATTTTCCACACTAACTACATTTATAAGGCCTCTCCCCTGTGTGTGTTCTTTGATGTTGAAGATGGAGAGCTGACTTCTGATAGAAGGTTTTCTCACACTTAGTACATTCATAGGGTCTCTCTCCTGTATGAATTCTTTGATATACAGTGAGGGCTGGCTTATGGTAAAAAGATTTCCCACATTCATTACATTGATAGGGTTTTTCTCCTGTGTGTGTTTTCTGGTGTACTGTGAGGTTTGACTTCTGGAAGAAGGCTTTTCCACATACGTTACGCTCGTGGTATTTCTCACCCATGTGAAGTCTATGATGTTTCTTCCAGAGGACTGACTTATCACAGGTTTCCCCACATTCATTAAGTTTATAGTGATTCTTCCTTGAGTAAATTACCTGATGTAACATGAGGTTTGACTCATCCTTGACCGTTTTCTCACATTCACCATAATCACAGAGTTTCTCTCTTGTGTGAGTTCCTTCTTGAGTAATGAAGAGGGCATTACCATGGCACGCTTTAATGTGTTCATTATATTCAAATAGTTACTCCACACTGTGACTCTCCTGTTGCTGAAAAAAATCCTCATTATGATAGCAAGTGCTCTCATTTTTATTAAAATCATTAAGTTTCTCTCCAATATGAGTTTTCTCATGATTAATTTCAGGAATCAATTCCTCACACCCATCGGTATCATCAGATTTCTTTCCTGAGTAGTTTCTATTATTATTGGCTAACTCTGATGTATTTTCTAAACTGATTCCATCTAGGTTATATTTACTGGGCATTATTCTGGAAGGAATACAGTCTATGCAAAAATTAAATGGTTTTCTTAATACATTCTCTTTCACAGTAACTACTTTTTTGTTATTGATAAATGCAGCCTGCCATAAATGTCTGTCTTGGTTTTCTTTGCTCTTTATCATGCCATCAACTTTCAATTCATCTAAAAATAAGAAAAATTAAACATACATTATGAATTAAACTACTTATTAAATTGGGCTAATACACAAATACTATTTATCTGACTCTTTGGTTTCAGAATCATTCTTTTGAGATAAAAGTTCCAAATAAATTTTTCCATTTCCTCCACTTTTCCGAGGAGCTGAGGGGACGGGGTGACAGTGAACCAACTAATCAAAGCTACCAGGGTAGAAAAGGGGAGAGTAAAGTTGGCAATGAATGTACATATATTTATGTGGCCCTTCACGAACATACCTTCCAAAATGGATAGAAGGGGTGAAAGAAACATCAGGAATAGAGAATTAAAGGTTCAATAAGAATGGATGAATTACAAAGAGTGGAATTCACAGTAAAATATGCCCTATCAAGAGAATTACGCAGTAAATGTGACAGGGAGCACAAGTAGACAAGGATGTTGTTCTAAGAAATTACCAGAGGAATGAAGTATTTAGAGGAGGTAGATTAGAGTCCATGTGCCAATTTTGTTAACCCCACTGTCAACATACACCCAGAACTCCATCACTTTATACACTCTGTCCCCGTAAACTTAGTCAATGGCCATTATCTCTTTTCCTGACTGGTCTCCTTGCTTCTACTCTTGCCACCCCTGTACATCATTTTCTCACAGGGCAATCAGGTTCCTGTGTCTGTTTCCTGCTAATAAGTAAATTCCCTGAGAGCAAGGGACTTATTTCACCCACTGCTGTATCTCTTTCATTTAGAGTATGATTGGCATGGACCAAGTGCTCAAGCAGTATTGGTTAAGTTAATTAATTAATTAACTCCTGAAAACAAAAGGAGTCCTTGATAGAAGGGAATGTGGGCAACTGAGAATGCTTAGAGGAAAGGGGACTAACTAAGATAAAATATTTATTATGAGATAGGAATGAAACTCAAGGTACAGGTAATAGGGATTAAACTCCTAAAAAGCCAAGCGAAAAAGAAAACATTTATGTGTGAGACTATATCTGGTGGTGAATTTAGGTACCTGAGGCATGTAGGCTAAATATCCTTAGTCAATTCCAAACAGATGGAGCCTCTAAATAGATTTGTTCAAAATGCTCCAAAGATGCTTATATCTAAAACAACCACCTGGGATCTAATTTCCCCTGGATTACTCACCTGGGTAACAATGGCTTGCAAATTCTTCCTCTAATATCCATGGTGCTTCTTGCTCTAACTTGAAGATCTCCTCCGGTTTGGTAATGCAATGCCCTGATAGTGGAAAGTGATACAGGACATAGAGAACACTGCCTGGCTTCAGGAACTCAGAAGAAAAACCAAGGACCAGCTTCAGGAACTGCACAATGAAGGAGCCCACTGGAATCTTTCAATGGGGAGGTGAAAACACAAACAATATTCCTAGTGTCCAAACCTAAATATCATTAAACTCTACAAAAGATCCATATGCTTTGGTAACAAAGAAAAGATAGGTCTGATGTTGTTACTTAGAGAAGCTCTGCTTACCCAATGAGATGAGGATTCTGTAGTTCTCCAGCGTCACATCCCTGCACAAAGTCCTCTGATCAGGGTCCAGCTGACCCCACTCCTCCTGGGTGAAGTTCACAGTCACATCCTCAAATGAAATTGAGCCCTGTTAGAGCATATATCTGATCAATCTGAAATATTCACAACTGTACGACAGAGAAAAGATATTTAGGAACTAATTCCTCACCATGTTCACTGTTGAGTTTATTAGAAAAAGTTTATATGTTTACCATATTCCCTGTTATGTGTATATGTGGTGGGACAAAGAGAAACATAGTGAAAATACCCAACTAATCTATTAATTCATGCGTAATGTTGTCAGGGAGGAAGAAATTTTCCTCCACCCTTCTGGGTTCTTCTGGCTGCTCTAAGAATTAAATTGACATGAGCGTTTTACCTCTTCATTTCCAATTTGGATACCACAGAGATATAAAAAAAAAATCGTAAGAGAGGCTTTGACACAGTTATATGCCAACAAATTGGACAACCTAGAAGAAATGGACAAATTTCTAGAAACACAGAGCCTGCCAAGACTGAGTCAAGAGGAAACAGACAATGTGAACAGAACAACCACTAGAAGTGAAACTGCATCTGTAATTTTAAAACTCCCTTCAGGAATTCCCTGGCAGACCAGTGGTTAGGACTCAGTGCTTCCACTGTAGGGGGCACGGGTTTGACCCCTGGTCAGGGGATCACAGGGGAATTCTACCAGATACATATCTCAAACTATTCCAAAAAACTGAAGAGGACGGAACACTCCCAAATTTATTCTATGAGGCCACCATTACCTTGATACCAAAACCAGACAAAGACACTACAAAAAAAGAAAATTACAAGCCAATATCTTTGATGAATACAGGTGCAAAAATCCTCAACAAAATATTAGCAAACCGAATCCAACGATATGTAAAGAGGATCATACAACATGACCAAGTTGGATTTATTCCAGGGTCACAAGAATAGTTCCACATTTGCAAATCAATCAATGTGCTACACCACATCGATAAAAGGAAGGATGATATTCTCTAGGTCAAGCTTGTTTTCTGTATCTGTGAGTCTGTTTAAGTTTTGCATATGCATTCATTTGTATTATTTTTTAGATTCTGCATAAAAGCGACGTCCTACAGTACTTGTCTTTCTCTGCCTGACTTATTTCACTAAGCAAATATTCTGTAGGTCCATCCACATTGCTGCAAATGGCAGAATTTCATTCTTTTTTATGACTGAGCAACACACAGCTTCTTAATCCAATCATCTGTTGGTGGGCTCGTGGGTTGCCTCCATGTCTTGGCTATTATATATAAAGTTGCTATAAACATTGAGGTGCATGTACCTTTTTTTTTTTTTAAAGATTTTTTTGATGTGGACCATTTTTAAAGTCCTTATTGAATTTGTTACAACATCGCTTCTGTTTCTCATGCTTTGGTTTTTTTCGCCACGAGGCATGTGGGACAGCTCCCCGACCAGGGATCGAACCCATTGGAAGGCGAAATCTTAACCACTGGACCACCAGGGAAGCCCTGGATGTACCTTTTTGAATTAGTGTTTTCATTTTTCTCTGAGTCTACACCCAGGCGTGGAATTCCTTGGATAGTATGACAATTCTATTTTTGGGTTTTTGAAGAACTTCTATACTGTTTTCCATAGTGGCTGCACCAATTTACATTTCTACCAAGGGGAGAGGGAAAGAAGGAGGGGTATGGGATTAACATATACAAATTACTATGTATAAAATAGGTAAGTAACAAGGATATACTGTATAGCACAGGAAATTATAGCCATTATCTTGTAATAATCTATAATGGAGTATAATCTGCAAAAATACTGAATCACTATGCTATATAACTGAAACTAATATAATATTGTAAATTAACTATACTTCCATAAAAAAAAATAAACTGACATGAGAGAGATTAACAAAAGAAAATCAAACAAAAGTTTAATAAAATGTATACAGCGGAGAGACCCAGGAAAGCTAAGTAACTTGCAAAAATGGCCAAAACCCTCACTTTAAATACCATCTTGAGCAAAAGATAAAAAAGAATGTTGGTGGTAGTGATTTGGGACTTCAAAGGGGAGGAAGGCAATTTACATGGGAATGGAAAAGCAAAAGTTTGGTGAACAAAGGTTTACTGGGCCTGCAGAGACAATGGGACACAGAATAGACTCTGATCTCTAGGCCCTGTAGAGCAGAGGTCCCCAAACCCCGGGCCTTGGACCCGCACAGCAGGAGGTGAGTGGTGGGCAAGGAAGCAAAGCTTTATCTGCCTCTCCCCATCGCTCCCCATCACTCACATTACCGCCTGAACCATCCCCGAACACCGTCCCCGTCCCATGGAAAAACTGTCTTCCACAAAACTGGTCCCTGGTGCCAAAAAGGCTGGGGACCGCTGCTGTAGAGTTTCCCCAACCACATGTAGCCTTCATTCTTTGCAGCTTCTCTGGTGACAGCTCTACTCCAGGAAAAGGCCCTATATCTAAATTCTTTAGGTAAAAAGAAAGACTTCCTGAGTCTTCTGTTTCTTAAAAATAATCAGCCTAATGTATATACAGTGGAATATTACTCAGCCATAGAATGGAAAGAAATTGAGTTGTTGGTCATGAGGTGGATGGACCTAGAGTCTGTCATACAGAGTGAAGTAAGTCAGAAAGAGAAAAATAAATACCTTATGTTAACACATATATATGGAATCTAAAAAAAAAAAAAACCGTACTGATGAACCCAGTGGCAGGGCAAGAATAAAGATGCAGACGTAGAGAATGGACTTGAGGACACGGGGAGAGGGAAGGGTAAGCTAGGAAGAAGTGAGAGAGTGGCATGGCCATATATACACTACCAGATGTAAAATAGATAGCTAGTGGGAAGCAGCCACATAGCACAGGGAGATCAGCTCGGTGCTTTGTGACCACCTAGATGGGTGGGATAGGGAGGGTGGGAGGGAGACACAAGAGGGAGGAGGTATGTGGATATATGTATACAAAGTCGATTCACTTTGTTATACAGCAGAAACTAACACAACATTGTAAAGCAATTATACTCCAATGAAGATGTAAAAAACTAATAATAGTAATCAGCCTAAATTAATCCTTATGCCAAAGAGACACATTTTGGTGTGGCAAATTTTGCTCCCTTACAGTGTATATACATATATAGATGTCCACACAAGCATAAAATACATTATATGTATGAAAGTGTCCTAGTTTCTGTGAATATATAAAGTACACAAAACAGTTTCTACCCTCAGAAAGCTTAGAAACTGGTATGGATGCGAACTGGATTAACAAATAGCATAAAATCAGGAGAGAACTGAGTTTGGGGCTTCAGTGATATAAAATGCCCTGGTCTAGGGACTTCCCTGGCGGTCCAGTGGTTAAGACTCCACGCTTCCACTTCAGCGGGCACGGGTTCGATCCCTGGTTGGGGAATTAAGATCCTGCATGCCGCATGGCATGGCCAAAAAATAAATAAATTTTAAAAATGCCCTGGTCTGTTCAGGGAATAGATGATGTGTAATCTTGGGATTATTCCTTTACACAAGAGTTCTCCTAAGTCTCTGATAACCTACACTGCCAGGAAAAACTTTTAAGCATCTATAAATTTGTGTTAATAGATAGGTATGTATGAATGTTTATGTCTATACAGATAGTCCAACTTTGCATGGTTCTAATAGGCACAAATTTCAGTCACCACAATTTAGTTAAATAACACCAGCCCAACAACAAGGGTCAGATTTTTAGTTACTAGGATAACTGTAATTGCACAAAGTAGAAACTTCACTGCTTGTTTTTCAGTCCACAAATCACTACGAAATAACAGACACACATCATGAACAATGATCAATCATGTCGGTTTTTCCAAAGTCTGCCAGTGACTGGTTGCTGTGCATTCACCACACACAGCAAAGCATGTAGTTGTGTTGCCTCCTTGTCTCTCAGCAATAAGACATTTGCAAAAACAGTTCACTGCAACAGGGAACTGGCCAACAAAGATGAAGGAGCAATAAAGAAATGAAAAGGGTTTTAGAAATGAAATTCAAATTGAATATAAATGGTGTTTTAGAAGAAATAGCTGTGGGACTGCTGACATTGCTGCCACTGGAGACATTCTAGACCTGCAGCTAGAGGAACTCAGGGAAGGAGAACTCGGTACTAAATATTAGCTGTATTATTTTTCAACTTCCATATATATTTATAACTGACAATTTCCAGCCTACCAATTTGCCCTACAAATTCTAGACTTGCCAGTCTCCACAATCACGTGAGCCAATTCCTTAAAATGGATGAATATATACATGTATGAATATATATGGGTATGTGTACATGCGTTATATGCATATATGTGTACACACACACACACACACACACACACACACACAAACACACACTATTGGTTCTGTTTCTCTGGCAAACCCTGACTGATACAGGGTTTAAGGAATATTTTTCTTCATCTTGGTTTTCTTTCCATTCCATCTCCTCCCTCTCTCCCAACAGCCACCAGAAGCCAAAAGAGATGGGGAACAGAGTCTTCTCTAGAACCTTAGGCAGGAGAGCGGCCCTGACAACAGCTTCATTTCAGACTTCTGGCATCCAGAACTGCGAGGCAATAAATTTCTGTTGTTCTAGGCCGCCAAATTTGCAGTAACTTGTTACAGCAGCCATAGGAAACTAATATACTAACTCTTTGCAAAAACCCTATAGGAAATCAACAGTTTGCTGTGAAAATACGTCTGGCCAGTGATAGGTCTTACTTACTTAACGAGGCACAAAATTCAGCTTTTGAATTTCAGATTTGGAGTGGCTGTCTCATCCTCGGATATAGTTAAAAATCCAAATGGTATGAAATTAGTCAAGAACAGTAGTAAGGTAAGAATTATAATGGACCAAGGAGGAATGCGTGGGGATAAGCTTTGCTAAAAGGCAACAGGAAGAAGACCATACCAAGAAGCAGACAGAAGAAATCATCAACTTACATCAACTGAGTCATGCTTTGGCTCTCTGCCTCCTGTGCCCACTAAAGAACAGTCAGAGAAGAGAAACAGAGGTAGCATTCACTTCACGCTTGTTAAGTGAGGTTGTCAACTACCACACTTTCATTAAGACAAAGAAATTTTTTTCAGACTTCAGGCCAGAAAGTCTTTATGTTCCATGAAGAGTTACTTTTGTTTATTCTTAGAGTCAAAGCAAAGCATTTTCCTTTTGTACAAAGTATCAGAGATAAATCCGCACATAATTATTATTGTAAAAATGAGAGTTATACAATATGTGTAATATATATACTAACAAAGCAACTATGATTATCTCCATGTAATTAAATGTTGACTTTTCCTTGTTTTAGATCTGTTAACTCTATATATTCCTTAATAATTTTTATCATTTTAATCTTGAATCATTTTTGCAATGGAAGACAATGTGAGAAATGAATAAACAAACAACTCACCGGGGACTTGTTCTTCTTCTGTTCCTTTTGGGAAAGTACAGAGAAGGCTGTATGTACAGCTATAGGAAAAGAAAACAGGAGTGGGTCATGTGAGACCTGGCTGCTAGGAATCTTTGAGCTTCCTAAGAACTTCTGCCTACCAGCTGGTTAAACACCCCTCTGTGTGAAAAAGTTTCTCTGGCCTCTGAGGAGTCAGCAAGAACTATGTGGAGGGAGAATTCACATGTGCAACTCTGACAGCCAAGTTATAGAGCTTGGCTGAGCAATTTCACCCTGGGTTTACTTCCTAATGATTTATTAATTTCATTTTTCCTTTAGAACCAATTCAGGACTAATTGAAGAAATAATATTACATCAGAAGACAAACCATTATTTTCATCATCAATGTTGTAGGAAAAGTACTCAAGATATGTTTGCTTATATCCTACTGAGTTGCCTACCCTCTGAGTCAGAGAAATCACCCTGCAGAAAGGGATGGGGGAGTTCCTTCAGGAAAAGGTCTATTTAAAAACTTGTTTGTTTCTAACTGAGTTGTAATAAAACCTGGTGGGTGACTTACCCGTTATAACATGGACAGCCTTTTTCTACTCCTGGCTCCACCACTAACAAACTGGGTGCATATGGGCAGGTTACTTGCACACTCACAGTCAAGGTTTCTCAGCTTTGAAATGAAGCAGACACAGATGACCCTATTCTATGATGTCAGGGTAGATGCAGCAGCCAGCATCCCTCTAGAGGGCACACATCATGACGGACATCATAGGAGAGCAGCTCAGAATTTGGAGAAAGTGAGTGGAGGCTGAAGGCATGGTAAGCTTATTAAAAGCTGGGCCTAGTGATCTCTCTCTGCAGACCATGACCACGTGAACCCTCCAAAGAATGAACACTTCCTTGCCCACCACTCTCAGGGACCCACTCACCTATCTTTCCTGAAACTTGGTCCAGACCTTTCACCATCATGGTGAGGTCTTCTGGATGTAGTGATATTAGCGAAGCATTGCTCATTCTGAGCAAGATAAAGACTGCTACTTGCAAAGGAACAGGAACCTAGGCTTCAAGGACAAAATCATCTTATTTAGAAGTTTCATTCCGGGCTCCAAATGTCACAGAACTTACTTGTCTAAACTCCAAGGCCACTGAGGATGCTGAAGACTGGACAGTGTAGCAGTCCAAGCAACACATTATGTAGTCTGCCCCAAGGGTTCTGAGATGGCAAGAAATCCCAGAATACCTGACCACAAGGTGAGATTCACTCCACACACTTTGGGATTGTTTCCCTGTGCCCCGCGGGAAGTGCTGTGAGGAATACAGGGCTGGTTTTAGGCTAGATATCTACCGTGGCTGTGTGACCTGGTGTATTTCACTTGAACCCTCTGAGCCTCAGTTTTCTTTTTTGTCAAAATAGAAAACAGTTACATAAAGGCTGTTGTGAAGATTAAACAAAACAGCTAATGAAAACAGCAAAGTATCTTCCAAACACCTTATCAGCTAATATCAACTATACGTTCTGTGCTATATGTAAAAACTTTACGTCCGTATTTTCAAAACGTATGTAAAAACTTAATCCTCAGAACAACCCCGTGTGGTACATATCAATACTCTCGTTTTACAGATGAGAAAACCTCGTCTCAGGTAGATCAATCATCTTGCCAGCAATAATTAATTTACATCTGGCTCCGCCTGGATACAAAACTCACGCCCCCCCTCCCGCAGTCGCGTGGATTCGGCAGCCTCTCGGGGCTCCGTACGTCCGCATCCCCTGACAGAGGCGCCCCGACCTCGCCATCCCTCCTCGCAGCCGAGGCCGCCCCCATCCTTCCTCGCAGGCTCTCTCACCGGGGGTCACACCGCGGGGTTCCTTCCCACTGCCACCTCCCACCAGTCCTCAAGCCGCACCGCAACCCCTCGGCCCTCACCCAACTCGGGCTCACCCGCAGCTCTGACTCAGGCAGCACCCGCTCCCTGAGCGCGCGCAGACCTGGACGGTCCAGGATTTTCTCCGCAAGACCCGGAAAAGCGAGACACCGGGGCTAGTGAACTGCACGTGCGCAGGACGAGCCGCGGCAGAGGGGCTTACTGAACCACGCGCAGTGTGAGCCAGGGAAAGTAAGACTACATTTCCCATAAGCCCTGGTGACACACCCTCCCGGAGGGTTTAAAGGGTTATGCACGAAAGAGGAGGCTTCTCTACCCCGCGTGGCTTGGCTCTGTAGCTCACTGAGGCTAGTTCTTTCAGGACTGCAAGAGACTGCAAAACACCGCAGTGGGATGCGGAGCTGTTGAGTGAATCTGTTTAAAAGAATAACCTTTAGTGCTTCCCTGGTGGCGCAGTGGTTGAGCGTCCGCCTGCTGATTTAGGGGACACGGGTTCGTCCCCGGTCCGGGAAGATCCCACATGCAGCGGGGCGGCTGGGCCCGTGAGCCATGGCCGCTGAGCTTGCATGTCTGGAGCCTGTGCCCCGCAACGGGAGAGGCCAGAACAGTGAGAGGCTCGCGTACCGCAAAAATATAAATAAATAAATAAAAATTCAAAAAAATAATAATTATTATTATTATGGCAAAAAATGTTCAAGAGGAGCTACAGAGGACTTGAGATGGTAGGGCCCAATTGTAAGCTTTCTTAAAAGTGATGGGCAGGTGGATTCTTTTTTTTTTTTTTTTTTTTTTTTTAAAAAACAAAAA